>NW_024082230.1:0-265697 GCF_003009895.1 Hyaena hyaena | reverse complement strand
GTTCACATCACAGCACGACTATAAGGTAATACAAAGAATGGTTATTAGGTATGTAAGGTACAATACAGATTTTTTTTAAGTATCTAGAAGTTAGAGAAACTCCACTGAAACTTTCTCTGATGTTCTAAATCCTTATTTTCCACCTTCTGTCTTCTGCATATCTTCTAGAACTCAATTACTCCCTAAGAGGCTCATGTATGTTAATCTCCTTCTTTTTATCAAGTCCCCTCCATGATAGATAAACAGCCTATAGTGCCTATTAGAAATAAGCCCTTCATATTCATTCATTCTACTAGAGATCTTTTGATGACAGATTAACTTTAGAAGCAATAGCCTGAGCATCATATTTGGACATTCAGTTCTATTCTCAAGCATAACCTCCATTTCATTCAACTTAACCCAACAGATGGGTTTCTTTTTTTTTTTTTTTTTTAAATTTTTTTAATGTTTTATTTATTTCTAGGAGAGAGAGAGAGAGACAGCGTGAGCAGGGGAGGGTCAGAGAGAGAGGGAGTCACAGACTGAAACAGGCTCCAGGCTCTGAGCTGGCAGTCAGCACACAGCCCGACGCGGGGCTCGAACCCACGAACCGTGAGATCATGACCTAAGTGAAAGTCGGACGCTTAACCAACTAAGCCACCCAGGCGCCCCTCAACAGATGGGTTTCTTAAAGATCACTCAAATCTCACTGACTCATGCCCCCATTAGCAGACACCCCTCAAAGCCCTTTGTTTTCTCCTCCTGTTTGTTTTTATGGAGCCTCTAAAGGCTCTAAAGTCTTACATGCCCTCGCACGCTCTCACTAGGAGTCCTCTCCTATGCTCCAGGTCCCGTCATGTGCTCCAGAACCTAACTTTACAATGTCACCTATGACTGCTGTTCCTGTCATTCCCTCCATGACAATCCCAAGGCTCAGTCCAGGAAGCATCTTCTGAAGTCCACAAGACAACCAGTACCTGAGTAGCCAACACCACTCTGCGTCCCTGGCAATCTTCAGTGCACTGAAGCCATGCCATGTACTGAGCTGTGGAAAATGAGTCTGGAGAGGGGAGCAAAAGCCACACAAAGCCTTATCCTTCATGCTGAAAAGCTTGAGCCTAGCAAGTAGTCAGCAGCAAGTCATCTAAGAGCTTAAAATGGGGCTTGACATATATATTGGTATCTCAGCAACATCACTGGCTCAAATACAGAGGATGAATTGGAGGGAGACTGAGATTACAGGGTCAAGGGAACGGCTAAGAAAATTCTGTAATGGTGCCAGAAAGAGATGGGCGGAGTCCTTGATCTCAGCAGAGGGAGTGTCTCTGTCCTACGTGAAAGGAAGGCTGACTTCCTTCATTTACTGGGCTTCCATGGTGGCCCATTCCTAATTGGTTTGGGACAGTGGAAGTTACCAGTAGGAGACTGGGAAACAGGCAGATAGAAGAATCCAAAGTGTTTCATCCTCTCTCTTGGTTGCTTCTCCTCTATGGCACGTGCACACATACCACCATTCTGGCTTCTGCCCAAGGGTCCACCCACCAGAGGTTCTGGGAACCCTATTTCCTTCTTTTGTCCGTCCCGCCCAAGGTTGATTGTGGCTTCCTGCTGTTGCTCACATCTGAGTTGCTGCATTGTCTCCTTTGGCTTCTCATCACTTCTATCACCTGTTTAGCTGATTCTTTGTATAAAATTCTCTCTTTTACCTATCTGAAGATGTTTTTCTTTTCCTGGTTGGACTCTGACTGCTACTGGAGAGGATATATCTGAGAAATATTTAAGAGGCAAAATCACTGGGACTACATGAAGATAATCCTTATTGCCTAACTCAAAATTGTTCTCACTTTTTTGCACATTCTGAACTGAACTGGTTTTTATTGTCTTAATTTCTCAACCAGCTGTCTATATACTGTTCCATGGGAAACTATTTGCAACATGGCAGATTGAGAGTGCTCAAACTCCTTGTAAC
This sequence comes from Hyaena hyaena, assembly GCF_003009895.1. Classification (NCBI taxonomy): domain Eukaryota; kingdom Metazoa; phylum Chordata; class Mammalia; order Carnivora; family Hyaenidae; genus Hyaena; species Hyaena hyaena. The sequence goes on along the minus strand of NW_024082230.1, from coordinate 263,749 downwards.
AATAATCAAAGATAAAAAACAATGGGTTACTGCATGTGTGGACCAGACCAAGTCTTTGGGTGTCCCAGGCTTCTGACTGCCAGCTCCCACAAGCATGAAGTGAGAAGCTTGCCAGGGAAGGCCACATCTGATGCCCCAGATATGAGTACTTGATTTGGAACTGGCCAGATGACGACCCAAAAAGTTGTTAAGACGTGATTTTGTTGGATGGAATCAGGATAGGAGCTAAGGCTCCAGTGACCAAGAAGGAAAAGGATAAGGAAAGGATTCTGAGACACAGATATGCAGGTTACAGGGGATGGCACGGCATGAATGTAGAGCACGCCTGGCCTAGGCAAGAAAGAGGCCCGGAAACAGATGCACACAGATGCTCTGACTGACACCGAAGATGCCAGGTTGTCTACATGGCACCTACATGCCACGTCTACATGGCAGAGGGAGGACATCAGAGAGGAGGCACCACTATCCTAGAGAACTGGCTAGTTTGCAACGAATTAAATCTAGGGTTGGGGGAGGGAGAGACTGGCCAGAATAACAGTGTGATTTATTTTATTGTTTCATTATGTAAACTTATTTAGAAAACTTTAAGATATGAACAAAAGTTGCAAAGAGAGCACAGAGAGTCCCACATAACTCTCACCCATTTTTCCCTGTTACCAGCTTACTGTGGTACATTTGTCATTGAAACCAACTTTGACACATTACCGCAAACTAAACTCCACATTTTATTTGAATTTCACTAGTTTTTTCCCTAATATCTCCCCCCATGATCCCATCGCATTTCATTTAGAGGCATTTTTTTAAATATTTATTTTTGAGAGAGAGAGAGAGTATGTATGCATGTGAGTGGGGGAGGGGCAGAGAGAAAAAAGGACAGAGGATCTGAAGCAGGGTCTGTGCTGACAGCAGAAAGCCCAATGCAGGGCTTGAACTCACAAACCGTGAGATCATGACCTGAGCTGATGTTTGATGCTTAACCAACTGAGCCACCCAGGTGCCCCAGAGAGGCATTTTATTTTTATTTTCAATTTAACTTTTTTCTTAAAGAGAAAAATGTTTGTTCTCGTCTTTTATTAAAGGAGTACCCAAATAAATTATATGTTTCAAACTTTAATAAATTTATACATGGAAGACCAGGCTAAATTCTCTTACTTAGGAGAGTGTATTAAGGTATGAAGCACAGGACTCAAATCATATGGGTATGAGAGAAAGAGAGAGAGAGGGAGGGAGAGAATCTTAAGCAGGTTTCACACTCAGTGCAGAGCCTGACACAAGGCTCCATCTCACCACCCTGGTGAGCTAAAATCAAGGGTCAGATGCTCAACCCACTGAACCACCCAGGCACCATTCAGCTGGCTCTTTTCTCTTGTGTAGCCTTGGAAAAGTTACTCAATGTTTAATACCTTTAGGATTCGTTTCCTAATCTATAAAATGGAAATAGTGATAGTCACTTACCTCACAGGGAGAATATGGAAATTAAAATTAATAGTACACATAAATCACTTAGAGTAGTAAGCAATGAATTAATCTTAGCAGCTAATACTGCTACTATTGCTATATGATTCCAAAGTACCCTTTATATTTGTTTTCTTGATACATGTTATACTTTTAATTACATGTTTCGTATTGTCTTTCCTTCTAAACTGGAATATTCATGAGTTCAAGAACATTCCTGTCTAACTCAAAGCAGGTGCTTAGGAAATAATCAGGGGTGCCTGGGTGGCTCAGTTGGTTAAGCATCCAACTTCGGCTCAGGTCATGATCTCACGGTTCGTGGGTTCCACCTCTGCGTTGGGCTCTGTGCTGACAGCTAGCTCAGAACCTGGAGCCTGCTTCCGATTCTGTGTCTCCTTCTCTCTCTGACCCTCCCCTGCTCACACTGCCTCTCTCTCTCTCAGAAATAAATAAAACACATTAAAAAAATTTTAAAAAGGAAATAATCACTTGTTTGACATGCTGAGCAAAGAGCCATCCACCAACCACAGGAAATCAAGAAATGCAAAAGCTTGAAGGAAGAGAAAGTGAATGAGATGTAGTGAGACAGAAGATACATACATACATGCATAGGTCAAACTGAAGCAAAATACTTAAATTTTGCTTCTAAGATGTTGGTATAAGACATTTGTACCTGACTGCATTTAAGCTCAATTTCTCTTTACGTGCTACATGATACTGAAAGGGCATATATTTTTTTGAGATTAACCATTAAAAAGTTCAGCAAGAGGACACCGCTCTTTCAAGCATTGGTAATGAAGAATGGCACAGGAAATTCTGGATGTAATTCCTAGCTACGGCTTTCAGGTAACACTGGCGCAGCTAATGCACGTGAGACAAACAAGCATGATATGCAAAGGGTCTTGATATTCAATTTTCTAGCCAGATGCCCTGAGAATCTGAGTGCTCCATGTATAAAGGCACACTTGGACTGTAGGAATCCCAGGCACAGATGTCCGTAAGGCCACATGTATTTCTGCCATAAATACAGCTTTCAAATGTGCTCCAGTCTTATCCAGACCTCCAGACGAGGAAGTTGTTAAATGCAGTTTTTCCCTCCTTTCCTGTAAGCTGCTTTTGCCTTTGAAATATTGCTAAGCAGCTGGCCCCCAGGGTGGAGGTGGAATCAGCAGCCACAGCATTTCTTCCAGCGTCATCTCTTCGGTATGTCGCTTCCTTTCACTCTCACGCTGGGGAAGATCCCACCCCTCCTTTGCATTCCTCCTGAGCAAGTTGTGTCAAGGCAAGGCAAGAGAGGAAGCGATTTCCATCCTCCAGGGTGCAATCAAAAAGGAAGATTTTAATTAGTTTCTCAGGATGTTCTCGGTTTCTGCACAGAGCCCTTCCCTTCCTTGGCATCAGAGCACTTCCTGGATTCTTCAAGAAATATACAGTTTTACTCTCTCAGGTGCGAGACTGTGTACTGAAATGTAACAAGGAGTCAAGGAGCCTGCGTTTTCTAGCGCTTACCACAAGGGCCATCCTATATTTATTTGTGTAATTGGTTGATTTGTGACTGTCTCTCTCATTTTGCTGAGGATTCTATGCAGGAAGGAGTGTGTCTGATTTGGGTCTCCATGATGCCCTGAGGACCAAGCAGTAGGTCTGGTACACAGTAGGCACTGCATAAATGGTTGCAAAATAGAGTGATGAACATGTGATCGAAGAAGCTTATGCCCCAGCAAGCAAGTTAGCACCTGAAGCACATGTAGCCCTCAGAGGCTGCTTCTTCATGAGCTTCTTGGAGAGAGTAGTGTTAATGACAGTCTTTTCTATGCACCGGACACTTTATTTTTGTGCATCACATCTGCTGTATCTATTAACTCAAAAAATCCTCCTAACAACATGATGAACTGGATTCTGTGTTTTTCCCTATTTTACAAATTAGAAATGTGAGACAGGGAGACAGAGGGTTAGTGAAATGTCCCAAGGTCACACAGCAGCTCCTGGCAGAGACTGGAATAGAACAACTCCCATTGGCTCTGGAGTCTGTACACCAACTCACTATTCAGCCTCCTGGAAGGCTGCGTGGTTAGTGCTTTTCACTCTCCAAGTACACGCAGCTTAATTGCTAATCATCCTAACTGGCCAAGGAGGGGGAGGGAGGGGAAGACGACTTTGGATCTTGACAGATGTGGGTAATTTTATAAACCATCTTTGATATTTAGGGAGCCTCACAAACAAACACACACTTCAGATTTAACAAGATCAAGGGTTGTGTATCATCACTGGCAAGAATAAGTAAGGGCAAAATGACCTCCTGCATGTCTTAAAGTCAAGTACGTTCTTAATATCTAGTCAATCAAAAGTTTGCCTTATTTTTTTCCCTAAAGTATCACTTGAGGGTACTTATGTGGACATACACATTAACTATTCTTTCCACAGACTTCAAGGAATCCCAAGTGGCCAAAGAATAGGGTTTAAATCCAATTAAATTAAGATTTTTTTTAAAGAAGAAATGTTCCTACAGTACTGAAAGCCATATACTTCAATTCCAAATGGAGTTTTAGACACAAAGGAGTGGGCAGGAAAACAGATCTCTCTCCTCTAAATTCCCACTGCACACTGGGCCATTTTTCTTGTTCTTGACATTTAACGCATTGTATTCTTATGTCTGTGCACTTGTCTTATCTCTCTGCGAAAACTGCAAACCCCTTAAAACTGGAACTGTGTCTCGCAGTAAAAGGCAGCGTGCTGGAAAGAGCAAGCATTTATTGGTAAGTGGCATTGCCACTTACTATTTGTACAACCTTGGGTAAGTTGCTTAGCTTCTCTCATCCTTGATTTATTCATCTATAAAATGAGGTTAATAATGGTATGTAGTACAAGTAGCTAAAATTTTAGAAGATTATTTGGGACTTTGTTTTAATACAGCACATTGAAACAGATATACCTTACTCCAGAAACACATTCAAATTTTAGTAAATTAATAAAAACTTCTGAAACCCATAAGGGCAAAGAAAGCAAGGGAGGAGAGATAAGAAAGAAAAACATACACATATGGAAAGCAGTAGACTGATTTGTGGTAAACGATTTGGCAGACCAGCTACACTGAAATCCTGCAGGGAGTGAAGTCATGAAGAAGGCTCATTTGCATTTCATAATCTCAGAAGGCTTAGGAGTTGGAGGCATGAGGCACTTTGGAAACAGGCACTGGTGGGATGAAAATAAGAACACTATTCAAAGTCTTGGTAAGGAATAGGGAAACCCTGGTATCCTTTCCCTTCCCCACACAGCCAGGTTGTCTACGTGGCTTCACTGTGAATAATGATGTAAACAAAGCAGTACGCAGACTGAATATTACGATGACCAAAAATTATACTTTAAATTCTATTATAAAAATAGAGAAAGAAGAAGTGTGTGTTTGGCATGAGAGGAGGTACTCAAGGAAGCTAAATCATTGTCTCCCATTGTTCTGAGGCAATGTCTAAAATCAACAAATTATAAAAGAGAGCACATTATGTAAAACAATGAAGGCAAATGCCAGGAGAAACAGCTAAAAGGATTAAAAGTTATTTTCTCGGGGATAAGAAGTGAAGTTGGCTGGGTAAAACAGGACCTAGTATTCTGCATTTGAGGAACGATTTGACTTTTATATCTACGTACATTTTCAATCATAAAATTTTTTTTTAATTTATTTAAAATGTTTTAAAACTTATTTTTGAGAGAGAGATAGAGACAGCATGAGCAGGGGAGGGTCAGAGAGAGAAGGAGACACAGAATCGAAGACAGGCTCCAGGCTCTGAGCTCACTGTCAGCACAGAGCCCAATGCGGGGCTTGAAGCCACAGTGTGATCATGACCTGAGCTGAAGTTGGACACTTAACCAGCTGAGCCAACCAGGCACCCCTCAATCATAAAAATATTTTTAAGAAATGAATGCTGGGCTACAGAAGACAGTCAATAAATATCACTGCCAGCTCTCTTAATCCCTGTTCACCTTATTTATTTATGTTCATATTTATTGCCCTGTAGATTCACCTTAAATGTTTACTAAATGACTGAGCAAATGCACCATCAAGATTCACATATTGAATTGCCAACAAAATCTTCAGAAGGGGAAAAAAGGAAGGGACACATTTATTACCACAGATCTTACAATGGAAAGAAGGATCTGTCACCAAGGAACAAAGTTTTGAACAATGTACGATCAGTCTTCTTGGCACTTTCTCTGGGAGGGACAGAGAGTATCAATAGGAAATCAGGTACCTGTTCCAAAGGCATGACCTGCCAAATATGAGAATTATGTTTAACTTGAAAAACCCCCTTAAAATATTGCAATCTACCTAAAACATGACTAGTCAATTAATCTGACAGCATCAAGCCTTAAAATTACCTTTGCCATCACCACTGTTCTATGAGCTCACATTTCCCTGCACATCCTCTCCACCCGCACAAGCATGGTGGTGACTGATTTAGCACTCGTGGTGACCAGATGACTTACTCCCTGAGTCTGGGTATATTTACTGTTGGGGAGGCTGGCACATATTAGCCTATTCACACATGTACTCAGAAATTTTGCACAAATGAGCAACTATCAACTTTACTAGCCCAGCTCATATTTTGGTTGTGTATGTACTCTTCTCTCCAGGAACAGTCTCCTCCCTGGAGTTTTCCATCTTTGCAGTTCCACCCTCCAGCCTTCTTTCATCAGGATTAATGAGGAGAAAGAGATTAAGTAGGGAGAAAGAACCAGATCCACATCAGTGCCTTGTTTACTCCTCTTCCACTCTACTGTTCCATTTCTTCTGTGACTCCTGCCTGCCACGGCCACAACTTCTTCACTGAAGCAGAGATCAATGAAGGTCAAAGGTCAGGATCTCAACCAAGGAGAAATGCCACAGGTCTATCACCTGGCTTGCCCGTTTGCTTGTTTGTTGAGATGCATGAAGGAAAAATAGCATGAGGGGACTGCCCAGATCTTTTCTTCTCCAAAACAATTGCTTCTGAAAATCCAGATGACATGTACTTTTGAAGATTTTTTTAAATCACATTTCCAGTAGTAACAAGAAGTTAAACTCTCTCTCCCAACAACCACACATACAGCTCAGTAGAGCTGGTGATTTATGATTAATAATCCCCTCAGAAATACAAAACCCAGTAAAACAACAAAGGTTCAAATTAAGCCCAAGTGAAATCAACAGATGCCTGGCACCATGTACTAAATACCACCAACTGGAGGCATGAAGGAGGGAATTCCAGAGACACTGAGTCAGTTTTGGAGCTAATGTGGTACTCTTGGCAATGGCAAGGGACACAGGAAAGTCCCAGGTGAAGAGTTCAAGTTTTGTCGGATCCATTTTGTTACTGAAAATTTCCATTCATATAAGATTCCTAAGCAAGATACATTTATCTGAATGTTGGGCTATTTTGTTTCACAAGAAATAAATACCAAAAGAGGATAGGAATGGTGATCCAAAGGAGACTAGTAGGTTTGCAGCTACGGGAAAATGTCAGTTGATATGTGCAGTGAATTAACCTCAGTCAATTTTGCTGTTCATAATTATTACGTTCTTCTTAGTGTATATATCCTATAGTAAGAGGTATGTGAGTGGTTTTGGTCTCTTTCCACGACCTCGCTACCAGAGATGATAGCAAGGCTCAGACTGAATTCTGCATACAAATATTATCAAGCAGTCACAAAAAGCATTGCATAACCAATACTGTAAGTTTGTGTAGTTCCAGATTCCTGACCTATTAGGTATTTGGACCACCTTCTGTATGAAAAGTTTCCTCAAAGAAAATGCACCAGTATTTTAGCAGAAGGATTTAGCTACATTCAGGCAAACAAGTGCTCTGAACCAGGAAGCTTGCTAGAGAGTCAAGTACCAGAATGAAGGGCACAGGGCTTACTGTATATTTTTATGTCTCCTTCATGCAAGGATGAGGGTTGGGTCTTTACTATTTCTAGCTAGTCCACATCCAAACACCACCAGTTTAATGAATGAAAACCTATTTCTAACATTTGCTCTGCTGCTTTACAAACTCTGACATTTGTTGGGCAGCTGGATTCTTGCCATAGCTAACTCTTGAGTAGTATCTTCCAAGTAGATGCTAAATAATAAACCATGTACTAGGTTGAAGAGTATCCCTCCAAATTCATGTCTGCCAGGAATTTGTAAATGTGACCTTATTTGGAAATGGGATCTTTGCACAAGTAATCAAGTTAAGACAAGGTCATAGTGGATTAGAGTGTGCTCTAATCCAACAACTGGTATCCTTATGACAAGAGGAAAATTTGGACAGAGACACATACTGAGGGAAGAAGACTCTGTAAAGATGGAAGAAGAAAATGAGTTGATGCATCTAGAAGCCAAGGAACGTCAAATATTTCTGGCAACCACCAGAAGTAAGGAGGGAGGGATGGACTAAATTTTCTCTCAGAGCCTCCAGAAGGAATCAGCTTGACTAACACCTCAATTTTGGATTTCTAGTCTCCAAAACTGTGATGGAGTAAACTTCTCTTGCCTTAAGCCTGTCATCAGTAACTCATCACGACAATATTAGGAAACTGATACACCATGAAATATGGATATGTGTTTCCAGCTAGGAGCATTAGCCACTCCAGGGAACAGAGAGAAACTAAGCACTACATACATCCCAATGTTAATGCTGAAATAGTTAAAAGTAAACTATAGGTAACATGACAATATGCTATATTCAAGTGGCTACAGTAGAATCTATAAGAGTAGAATTGCCATATGTAAGTTTTTAGCAACTATATTTTGAACAGCTATTCAAAGTAGCTAAAGGCTCATGTAAGACACAGATCACCTTCACAACCTTGAACCTGGAGATCCAATCCAGTTTTTTTAGACCTAGAAAACAGACTGGTTCCTGTGTGTTGTTTTCCAAGGAGTTTTGGAGCCTTTGTAGGGCATGGCTCATTCACAGGCATAGTTTGCTAATGGTCAACAGACAGCATTGTATCAATTTAAGAAGCCAAATCGAATATATAAAACACCTATCTTTTGTTTAATGTTTATTTATTTATTTTGAGAGAGAAGGAGTGAGCAAGGGAATGTGAGAAGGAGAGGAGCAGAGGGAGAGAGAAAGATTCCCAAGCAGTCTGTGCAGTTATCAACAGGGAGCCCAATGCTGGGCTCAATGCCACAAACCATGAGATTGTGACCTGAACCTAAATCAAGAGTCAGATGCTTAACCCACTGAGCCTCCCAGGTGCCCCAAAACATCACCTATCTTGGTGAGAAGTTTTGTTTCTTAAGATGAAAAGAGAAAATTTGAAAAAAATTGTGATTTTTTTTTCTAATGCAGGAGCACCATAAAAGGAAATAAAAGAGGATCATACAGTTTATTGTAATTTATTCAAATTACTGTGGTTTTTCAGCACATGCATATTTTATTCAAATCTTTATATTTTTGTGACTGCTGACTCTTCTGTGCTAAATCATCTTGAGTATAAATCCTAGTTCTGAAACTTCTTGTTTATGTGACCTGGAGAAAGCCTTTGTTAGATATCTGAACAAACCACGAAAATGTGCACCTCAGAAGCTTATAATGAGGATCCAATGAAACTAGATATGTCACATATGAATCACACGAAGGGTACAATTCTAGATAAATATTTGCTTCCTTTCCCCATTAACAAATAACCTTTTATTTTCTGTTAGACCTCATTTGCTCCAATATGGAGCTCACCATTTTCTGTTAGGGCATCCAGGCATAAGTGATAAGCATAGAAGTTCACTTGCTCACTCAAGTTTGCCTAAGACTCCAGAGTGCTATGGATCAAGAAGAAGCAGACCCCTGGAGAGAGGAGGGTCAGTGTGCCTTTTGCTTCAGGCACTTTTCTCCTGCAGATTGATAGTGGCTAGAAGAACATTCAGTGGAGTACACCCCTATACCATCACCACCCCCATCAACATCCTAGACTTCCACTTTTAGGATCCAAACTAAAATGAGCTGAATGTGCTAAACAGGAGGCACAACCATTCATATTAATGACTACAGCACTGTCTTGCCTCAGGGGAAAGCACATGAACTTGGGAACCTGAATGAGTAGGCTTGAATCTAGGAGCCACCTTTTACTATCTGGGTCATCTTAGGAAACTTATTGTAAGTTCCTCAGCCTCAACTTCTCACCTGGAAAAATGGAGCTCTTACTTCCCCTGTTGTTAATTTGTAGTGAATAATAAATAAGATAATATGCATAAAGTCCTTTGCATAGTGCCTGACTCATAACTGGCTTCCAAAAAAAAAAATAATCCCCGTATATATACTCCTCTATTCACTGTGCCTTCCCTCCTCTTTTACTCTCACAGAAATATTCTTCACTCAGTGTCTGGCTTCACACCACTTCTCCCTTTACTCAGTGCTCAGTAAACGCTTCCTATACCACTTCTGCTCTTACTTCCAATGGTAACTAGAGACCCCAGGTTTTTGAGCCTTACCATGTGCCAAGAACTCCATAAATGCTCTCAGATTCTCACTGCAACTCTCCAACATAGGTCATACCTTCCTTAATTTACAGAAAAAAAAAGAAAATCAAGGCTAGGAGAGATTAAATTTGTCAAACTAACAAGCGAGTGAATCAAATCTCATGTGTTTAACTACACATTGTCTGTAAAATTATTTCATACATACCACCTGTCACATTTTAGGCATGTGATCCACATATCAACAGACAACATGCATGAAGGCAGGCTTAATACAATGTTTCATCTGTAGTAAATACCAAACAAATGTTGGTTAATTATTACTACAGACAGTTAATCAGTAATTCATTAACTGATGATTAAATACTTATGAATGTGCTTCTTATCTCAAAGAAATTTTCAGGCAATAGAAAATCCTGAAAGAAGTAAGACTTCTTTCTATTTCTTCAGGAAAGAGGATTTTTTTCTTTATTTTAGAGAGAATGCACATTAGTGGGGAAGAGGAACAAAGAGACAGAGAGAGAGAGGAAATCTTAAACAGGCTTCAAGCTCAGCACAGAGCCCAACTCAGGGCTCAATTTCTCAACCCTACAGTCATTACCTGAGCTGAAATCAAAAGACAAATGCTTAACCATCCAGGCGCCCCAAGGAAGATTTTTAAAAGGTTATGTATTGAGCCAGAACCTAGTCATACAGAAGGAAGGAAGGAAGAAAGGAAGAAAGGGAGGGAGGAAGGAAGAGAGGCAGGGAGGGAGGAAGAAGAGGAAGAGAAGAGGAAGAGAAGAGAAGAGAAGAGAAGAGAAGAGAAGAGAAGAGAAGAGAAGAGAAGAGAAGAGAAGAAAAAGAAAAAAAGGATGGTTTAAAGAAAATTAGAAAGGTGGGCACCTGGATGGCTCAGTCAGTTAAGCCTCCAGCTTCCCCTCAGGTCATGATGTCATGGTTTGTCAGTTTGAGCCCTGTGTTGGGCTCTGCCCTGGCAGTGAAGAGCCTGCTTTGAAACCTCTGTTTCTCCCTCTCTCTCTGTCCCTACCCTGCTCATACATGAGGAGGGAGCCTGCTTTGAAATCTGTTTTTCCCTCTCCCTTTCTCTCTCTCAAAAACAAACAAATAAATAAATGTTTTTAAAAAAGAAAATTGGGAACTATAATGAGGTCCACCCCAGAACTATAATGAGGCTCTTCCTCAGCATAATCTTCAATAATATATATTTTTTAAATGTTTTATTTATTTCTAGGAGAGAGAGAGAGACAGCGTGAGCAGGGGAGGGTCAGAGAGAGAGGGAGTGACAGACTGCAACAGGCTCCAGGCTCTGAGCTGGCAGTCAGCACAGAGCCCGACACGGGGCTCAAACCCACAAACCGCGAGATCATGACCTAAGCGAAAGTCGGACGCTTAACCAACTAAACCACCCAGGCGCCCCCCTTTTTTTTTTCTTCAATAATATTTTAAAGAAGGTAGGTTGATATGTCTACATGACAGTTGTTAAAGCTATGGTGAAAAGATATTAAAGAAAGAAGGGTAAAAAAAAGACCAGGAGCCATGTAGAGATGGTAATCAAGAGGAAGCCCATTTTCATGTACTTGCTTATCTCCCTGACCAACAGTGAAGGCCCCACCCCATCTTCCTTCACTCTATATTATAATCCACCTACAGCATAGCCATAAGTTAGAATAACACAAAAGTAATTCGTACTGATGAGAATCAGATTCCTTCAACCCTAGGTATAAGGAAAGACTTCTTATTAACCATCAATTTCAGCATGACTATTTCAGTCTGATTTTGTTATCTGTATCTTGAGAATTTGGCTTCATGTCCTAATTCAAGTAGGAATTGCTAATTTTTCTCATTCAGTTTTAAAGATCAAGTGGCCAACATCAGAGGAAAGCAAGATCTCTGCCTCAGATCTTACAGAGGAACACCGCTGGGTCAATGCCCAGGACCCCTGCCATCTCAATTAAGAAAAGCCCAAAACAATATCTATGCCCATGTGAGGAAGGAGTTGGTCACTTTGATAGGAATCTTACCAGTGATTTCCTGAGAATGGAAAAGTGAGATATAATACATCTGGCACAGCTATTGATGCTGAGTGGTCACAGGCAGTTGTAATTGTTTTGTTTTGTTTCCCCGAAGGAGGAGGTGAACACGTGTTTTGGCTTTACATCTGGCACCCAGCCCTCTCCAAGGAAGGTCTTATGACTCTTGCCAGCAATGGACTTAGTTGCTTTCGACTAGATTTTATTAATCTGGATGGTCGTGCATCCAAATCACAAACAGAAAGGCGGTTTTCCCCAAGCCAGAGCCAGGTGCAGAATAACCACACACTGACCCTCACTGTAATGTGTGCTGAGATAGTCTGAAATAGCCTTGACCTGGGTCCAGTGGGAACAAGATGCAATTCTCTGTAACATGGTCACAACTGGACTTTCCCAGACTTCCCAGGTTTGTAGATCCAATAACAATGAAAACAATTCCTGCTCAGAATGATCATTAAAAACAAGAAAACAAAATTTCTAAAACCTACCATGATCTAACTACCATTATTTCATAAAATAAGGACATTTTAACAGCAAAAGAAGACAATCAGTCTCAGAATAAAGGAGTCTTCTAAATTATTAATTCAGCATTATATTTTTAAAAAGTATTCTGATGGTTCTTGTGAAACTCTTAACCAAGGAAAATGTAAAAAACAACAACAGTGTTTCTTATACTCTGGAAAATCCTTAAATATGACCAACTGATCCTAGAGGAGCTAATCATCAATTACACACATTTAAGGTATACATGTAAGAGTTTCATTATGAAATTCATGAAACTGTAAGTTTTGGTTAATGAAATCCTGAAAATAACTTAACAAAATCCTGGAGATACATTTGTGGCTGAGACCACAGATGAGACTCAGCCCTCCCACTATGCCATCCTGATGCCACCGGCCACAATGCTCACTTCTGTCCCTAAACTCTCCCATGGCCTATGATTAACCACTTGGCATTTAATCCCACATCTCTGATATTGACAACTCATAGCACTGACTGGCTACATTACATTCCGCACATACTTTCTAGATGAACAGAATATCTTCCACATCCAAGGACAAGAAAGTCCCTGGCAAAACGCAACGCCGAAACATAAATATGGTAGCCTCTGTAATAAGATTAGTAATATCAAATATCTACGTGGGCAACAAGACAGCATGAGTGTTGGAATTCTGTAGACACATAAAGTCCCATTAAAAAAAAAATTACTGAGGCATCTAAAAAGAAAATCTGGGAGTTAAAACCGGGTTGTCCAGGCATCATGTCTTTTCTTAAGCCACTTTTTCCACCATGTTTCCACTTAAGAAGGCTCAGCCCTTCCTCTTTTCAAGTCTATCTGTCATCTCAGAAGTCTTTCCAATTATCCCAAACTTTGAAGAGTTTTCCCACCTATGAGTTCCTGGAGTGTCTGTTATCTCTTTTCTCCCTCAAAGCAAAAATTTAAGCTTATTAGAGGCTCAATAAGGGCTAAATAATAGCCCTTTTTCAATCCTACCTTCCTCTCTGCACACTAAGCAAGATATTCCCACCCCACCTTCTACATACAAGGGAGTCCTATGCATCCCTCAAGGTTAGATCAACAGAGTTGCTTCCTCCTCTTTTATATCTGCCTGGACTCTCTTCCCTTCTACCCTAATGGATTACTTCCTTCTCCAAGCCTCCATGTAAACTTTTTCCATTGAACAAAAAGACCACTTATGTTACTGTGAAGCTGTTCAGATTAAAAGTCAAATGGCCCACTAACACTGTCTGACATTGCCTTCAGTTGCTCAATCCAATCCACAATGACAAATTAAATCTTCTCCTCTCCCTTCAATCTTCTAAAACAGTCTCGCTTCTCTTGGTTTTTAGCACATAAACTTGCCTCTTAAACAGAAGATAGAGATTACCTGATAAGAATTCCCAAACACCAAATATTTCTCTAGTATTACCTATATCAAACAGGACACACTAAACCCTTACTATCCTCCTCTTTTTTGTTACAGTAAAAGATATGTTCTTTCTACTACCTAAGATTAACCTCTTGGGAGCCCACCATTTTTTAATCTTTTCGTGAACTGTGAATATTTGTTATCCCTTTTTTCCCTTTGTGTAATCAGATTCTCAACTGGATTCTATCACTTGACTCTTGTGGTGGCCTGAATGTCCAATGTCCCACAAAATTCCTATGCTGAAACCCTAATACCAAATGTGATGGTATGAAGACGTGGGGCCTTTGAAAGGTGCTTCAGTCATAGGATGGAATGGGCTAAGACAACCCTTAAATATACTCAAAACTACCCCATTTCAAAAAGAAAAATATGAAAAAAAAATGTATCCTCATTCAATCCTTCATTCCTACCTCACTTCCTGCAACATACCTCTTAAACCTTTTACAGCTAAATTGCTTCAGGGTTGTTGATAACTGCTGTCACCATTTCCACGTCCCCATAAACACCATCTGCAATGGAGTAGCCTCTCCATACCTCCTTTCCATCACACCCATGAGCCATGGCTTGAAAAATTTAGTCAGTAAAATTACAGGATGCCCAAATAAATTTGAATTTCAGGAAAAAATTAATTTAGCAGATTTTTAGATGAGGCATACTTATACAAAAAAAGTATTTGTTGTTTATCTGAAATTCAAACCAGCACTGGTATTATATCCAGCCACCCTCTCTCTCTCACATAGCACAATCCAACCTGGATATCTTCTGGTCCTTTGATTTTAGAATGTTTTTCATTGCCACAAGACTTTTATAAACGCTAGGTATATTCTGGAGGTTAGAAGTCTAAAGTCAAGGTGCTGGCAGGGCTATGCTACTCCCTGCACCTTCCTTCTGGTAGCCCCAGATGACCCTTGACTTATAGCAGGGTAACTTCAATCTCTGCCTCAGTCTTCACGTAGCCATTTTCCCTTTCTGTGACTTTTCCTCCTCTTATAAGGACACCAGTCATATTAGGTTAAGGACCCAATCTACTCTACTGTGACCTCAATTTAATTAATTACATTGGCAATGACCATATTTCCAATTAAGTTTACATTCTGAAGTACTGGGGGCTAGGACACTAGTCTCTAACACCAGTTCTTTTGCTAGGAATATGCAGTTTTCTCTTATTTCCCTAAGCACTCCTACTTACTTCTACCCATACTTTAGATTTATACTTAACAATTCTCTGGCTTTCTTGAGTAAATACTATCCCCCAGGTTTTGTACTTTAAAAGAACCATATCCCTCTCTTCACTGAACTTTTAGATTCTGTGTGATGAGTCCACATGTACTACCTTGATAATGTGATGAATGTCTATGAACTCCTTTGGACTGCACTCCATGAAGGCAAGGACAAATTCTGTGTGGTTCATTAGTACCTCCCTAGCTGTAAGCCTTACACTTAGTAGTTTTTAATGAAGACTTGTCCTATGAATAAATCAATCAATCATGATTTTGATGAATTATTTTACTGCACAAATGGCTTAAGGGAAAAACAGAATCCTTATATTCTCAAAGCCTGGAAGAGGCTAATAGAAAATCTGTGTTCAGTAAGAGATTTCTGAGTAAATAAGGAGTTGTTTTCTGAGTCTTTAATATGCTCCAGAGTTGTTGATTTCAAATGTTTAACAGACCCTTGCTAGCTTTCTACTATTTGTGATAACATGCTATTGCATGTTTAGCAATGACAGGTGAATAGGAAATCCCACTTTTTTTCCCTTCTGTTTTTGTATCTCCTTTACTCTTACACTACTACCACACTCCCAACATTTCTGATACCAGATGTGTGTATTTTCCCCACACTGAGCCATTCTGTGACATCAGCTGGGTATCATATAATTTAATTCAATTCTGACATTATCTACCTAGAGATAGCATTTGATCCCACAGGTTAAGAGCTCAATCCCAGAACAGGGCTCCCCACTTCAGATGCCAATCCCATTGGTAGGTCTCAGGTCACCCATGGGTACTATCAAAAGTTTACTTATGTTTGTCAGTTTCTTAAAGGATATGATAAAGGATACAGATGAAGAGTGATATGAATAGATTTGTAGGGTAAGGTCTGGGAGAATTTCAAGTACGGGAGCTTCTGCTCCTGTGCAGAAGGGGCATGTCAGTCTGCCAGTGTATGGATATGTTCACTGACCTGCAAGCTTCCTGAACCCCGTACTATTGGGATTTTATGGAGGCTTCCTTAACTTCATTTCCAACTCCTCTGTACTATCTCTAGAAGCTGGGGGTGGGGGGAAGAGATGAGAATTCCAAGATTCTAATCATGGCTTGGTCTTTCTGATGACCAGTCTGCATCGAACAGCCCATCCAGCATCACCTCATTAGAACAAAAGATATTCCTAGTGCTCTTAACACTTAGGAATTTACAAGGGTTTTAGAAGCTCTCTGTCAGGGACAAGGTCAAAGATCAAATGTTAGAACAAGAGATGGTCCCAGTGCTCTTATTCTTAGGAATTTACAAGAGCTTTAGAAGACCCATGTCAGGAACTGAGGAGTAGAGACCAATACATATCTTTTCTATTATCTCACAATGAGGAAGCAAGTCTTTTAGGTGGGCCTTCTTTTGTCAGTATCTACTTTTCCAGTGAAATTAGCCCATTTTATACCCTTACCAGAATTTCAGTTATGAGTCAGGGTTTCTTTCAAATGGCCTCACTTGAAAAACACCCTAGGATTTCCTTTGTTTTATGAGTCTTTAAATTATATCCATGTTTTAAGATGAATTTCATTGTTTTGTCCATTTTTCTCCTATACTTTGTTAACAAGTAATCTAGCTTTTTTGATTCATCTACATTTTCAATAAACTCTAGTAGTAGTACAAATTGTTTTCAGATGGAGAAATTAAGTTACTTCAATCACTTTTCCCTTTGTTTATAAATAAGGTGTTTCAACTGTAAAGGTATTTAAAAGATTTTTTTTTATTAAATCACATGAATTAAAAATTATCTTGCCTGCACCAAAGTAAAGGGTAGAAAAGAAACATTCGCAATGAGAGATGTTTTAAAATTTGACTTCTATCCAGAAAGCCTCTGGGTGAAGGCTGGCATGGTGATGGTTGCTCTCAGCTGAGTATTCTTGGTAACCAGCATGGTCCCTCAAGAAGAAGCCAGGCCCCATAAATAGTTGTTGGAAAAAAATGTGTACATAAAAGTGCAAATAGGAGAAAATATTAGACTTTCTAGAATTAGAGCCTCTCAGAAGTTAAAACCTTAGGTAGACAAACTGGCAGTACTATTTGATAAGGCCTTCTAAGGAAAGATGTTCCTTCCAAATATTATTCTATTCATTCTTATTTTTTAATGAAAATAGAAAGTTGTTGGGTTAAAGAATAAGAAAGGTAAAACTAACCTCAAGGATGCAGACGTGGTCCTGAAGAGCTTTAAGATGAGGTTAGGTTGTACATTTCCTCTGTCACAGAACATAACATAAAGAGGCAAATGGATACAGAGCTGAAGTTGGCATTCATCTCTGGCCTTGGTGGAGAAAAAGATCAACAAGTATCCTAATACAGATTTACCAAAGCATGGTAAATTCAGGGAGGTCCAGGATACTAATTGTGTTCAATGTTTTATCACCAGCACATTATAATAGCTTCAAATTAGTTTCAAATAGCATGGGCATTATTATTCATGAACAGCACCACCAAGGTTTGAATGAAGCTAGATCCTCTTCAGATTGTTCAAGAAGGCTAGATAAACACCTACAGCTACCAAGATAGAACCACCATTTCTCAATTCTCCTCTGACAGAACCCTGGGGAGGGCCTAGTGGGTCTTCTCTGAATGCTGACTATCTGGATAAATGCCAAATGTGGGCTTTTGCATGAAGCACCTGAAGGTGAAATGTGTTTAAACACCAAGCGGAGGTGTTGTCTCTGACATGTGACTAAGAAACTTGATACAGGTATGGATCTCCTCTCTTGTATGAATTCAGATAAATGACAAGAAGGCTACGTGGTTATTTGAGAGCTTCCTCTGGAATAGAATTCACTAGTTATCAGGAAAAGACAGGTTGGAACATATACTTTGCTATTAACCCTTTCATTTTATTGGAAATATTGATTATTACATACTACATTGTATTAAAGGAGTAATTGAGAACTAACATATAGATTATGTCATCTAGTTTAGGAGTCACAGGGTAAAGAGGACAGGGAAGGATCCAAGAAAGACTGGAGAAACATTGTGGGCGCAGCCAGGTGTGGGCTATGCAGACACATAGAACTGGAGTCTTGGTTCTACCACTTGCTGGCTGAATGATCTGTAACAAACTATTCAGTTCTTGGAAGTTTACTTTCTACATTAGTCAAATAGACATTAAAACATCTACTGTAAAGACTACTGATGCGGGATAAGTGAGATAAATAATGCCTATGATCTAGTGCATAGGGCAGGGGTCTACCCATGAGAAAGAAAATGCAGTTGATGAAGCAAACAAATATGCAGTGGTTGAACAAAATATCTGTATCAGCTCCTGACAGTGTAGGAGTTGTAACATGCATTGCTTGTCCCTGCATTTGTGTCAATAGTTGTAACGTGACCCATTTCAGCAGACTCGCCAGCAGCTGGTTTCCAACTTCTAAAAACCGAATTTTGTTATGCATTCATGAATTGTGCTAAAACCATTAGCAAACCTCACCCAACCAGCAACTGTGGAGAAAAAGCATGGGTAAGAAAGTGCTTTCGTATGTATGCCCTCATCTTTTCCCAAGTGTTTTGTCACCAATAACATAGTTCTTGCTATTTTTCTGTTTGTGTTTACATTTAAGAGTGCTGAACTAACACCAAATGGAGAGGAAGAGTTGGAAGGAGGGTTTTTCCTCATGCTCCACCTCTCTATGTACACCGCCCCCCTCAAAGACACAGTATCATGAACATACACACACAGACACACAGAGCTACCTATGAGACCATCTTAACCCAACACATAATCTCATTTAAATTATTAGGAGCTACAAGGATTTCCAAATAACTTCCAGAAGAATACCAGCCAGCCATACTTGAATTTAAAAAATTAAAGATCGATTTTTCTTAATGTTTAGGAAGAATTTTTGGAATCCAGCTATGCTCCTGTTTCTATGTGACATTAGATTGCGTGCTTTACACACAGTAAATTAATCATAGATATCACACGATTTACTTGATTCAAATTTGGAAAATTTTTTGTAGCTATTAGGACAGTCAACATGAGAATGCTCTGTTCAAAACTGGGTACTTGCCAGTTTATTTTCATAAAATAATATATTTTTATCTACAGTTTATAGCTGGGTAGCATTCAGACGATTATAAAGAGGAAAAAAATCCTACATCTCATCTATGATCTAATACCGTGAAAATATGGCAGGGAAACAAACAAGACAGAGTACTCTCCTTATATAGAGAGTAGAGACAATGGAATGAGGCAGAGATGATAATGATTGAGTGAGCAATGCTATGGACAGAATGACTCTCAAGCGAATCATGCCAACCAGGCAGCAGCCCACTGAATGGAGAGCACCACCTTGAACCACAACACTCATATTTCCAGGGTGAGAAAGAATCAAGATATGATGACAGAATTTGAAAAGACTAGGACACAGATAAACAAAGAAGTACAAGAGTTTAGTCAAATGCCATATATTGTATCTGACTCATGACTTATAAACGTCTGAGGAAATCCTGTCCTTGCATTTGACTGTTAACATATGTACACCAAGAGCATATTTGTGAACGATTGGGAGAAAATATTGTTCTATTAACTCCTATCCTGTCTTCTCCCAATTCCATAATGATGTTCACCCTTGCTGTGATTATGTCCCCAAACACTAGGCATCCTGTCTTGCCTGGTTCATAGATCCACAGTTTTTCTGTAATGCTATCAGGAGAAATGTACTCCACTTTCCTCAGTTGTTATAGAAAAGTGTAGTGTTCATAGGGAACACAGGAAATTGGCAACTGGAAATGATCTTATAGAACCAAGCAGGAGCTTTGAGCCAATACCAACATGTTAGGAGGATTAAATGAGATAATGTCTGTGAAAGTGCTTGTAAACTGTACACCAATAACTATTTTGAAGCTACAGAGGAAAAACCTACTAGAGGCAAATTCTTGCATCCACAGGACAATAAATCCATTGTGTGAGTGTCAAAGGAGAGAAACCTAGTTAGAGAGCATTTTGATAGGAACCAGGAGTCTGACTTGGCTGCTGGAAAGTCTTAGGTCATCTGAAATTAGAGGTAAGTAGATCACGTCTATCTATGATGTTTATTTCTGGAAGCCACATTTTAATGGCATATGGATAAACTAGGCCCTGCCCCCATCACAGAACAGAGTATTCAAGTTAATGAGAGGTTAGAAACTTTGTCATTTGAGAAATAAATAATTCTTCTCAAATGTTTGAAAAAAACAGTAAAAGTGAAATATGAGGAAAAGCAGAACAAGATGGTGGTAGAAGTTATATAGAGACAGATTTCAGCTCAACATAAAGAAAAACTTTCTAATCATGAGAACTCCCTATAATATGTAATGGACTACCCCTTTCCTTTTTTTTTTTAATTACTACACTGAGAAGCCTACAATGAGGTTTTCAGAGAAGCCTCTAAGTGGCTACTATGTCAAAGAAGGAACTTTCTCCACAGAGCTGCTATGCTGTGCAACATGTCCCATTGACCATGGCTGATTGGAACAGAGACAGGTAGTCTAATCCAAAGATCCCAACCTGTGAGGTGAATAAGCCTGAGATACTAGTCTAACGGGACCCTCTATTTCAAATAATGGTTAATAAATCCAATCAGATCCTATCTCTTTGAAAGTATGATGTTTATAGGTAAAAAAGTATCTGCTAGCTGATAGTAAGAGGAGTCAAAGCAGAAAAATTGAGAACAAGAGAAGAGGAAGATAAAGAGCAAGAAAAAGCTGAAGCCGTAGGGGCCTAGGTAGAGGTGAAAAGTCAGGATCAATGATCCAGAGCAGGTATTGAACAACGTTGATTTAATCTTATAGGTTACTGGAGGCTAAAGCAGGGCTGTGTCAGGACTAATATTCAATTGATAAGGAGGTGAGGCTACGATGTTGACTCTATTGTCCGTGGTTTAGCTGATAAGACTTTCCTCTTATCCCTGCTTTCCTGTGTGTTCTTATATTCAGTTCCCAGTCACAGAGGTAACATGAGCATGTTTCAGGGTTACCTTGCAACTCAGGAAGCCTAACACTATTACAATATAACATAAACAAAGAAAAAGAAAAGAAATCAAAATCACCAAAAACCTAAGCTAAATTAAAAAAAAAATCTGTTAGTATTTGCCATCTGTGTCCTTGGATCTTTATATACATGTGTGTCTGTGTTGCTTCATGCAACACACACAAATACAAACACACACAAACACATGTACAAAGGGGTCATATAATGCATATAATCTGGAATGTAAAATTGTTTTACTCAATATGATAATCTTTCTTTACTTTGAAATGTATCTTTTAAAGTAATTGTATTTCCTTCTATTTTTGTATCACCACCTTTTCCTTTTTTTTTCTTTTCTTTTTTATTCGAGTATAGTTGACCCACAATGTTATGTTAGCTTGAGGTGTACAACTTAGTGACTGGACAAATTCGTACATTATGCTGTGTTCACCACAAGTTAGCTCGGATTTGTCCAATTATGTCACTATCATTGACTGTGGTCCTTATGTCGTACCTTTTATTTCTATGTATCACAATTTATTTTTTAAATCTATTTTTTCAACATTTAAGTTGTTTCTAATTTTTCCTGTTATTAGAAGCTTTGTGTTGAATGTTTTGTTCATAAAGTTCAACTTTGTATACTCTTTCACAATTTTTTAAGATACTATCAAAAGATATGCGTATGCTTAAGATATTGGATTCAAACTGCCAAATCACCCTTTAAAAGATTTTATCAGGGCCCCTGGGTGGCTGAGTCGGTTAACCATCTGACTTTAGCTCAGGTCATGATCTTGCAGTTCCTGGGTTCAAGCTCTGCATTAGGCTCTGTACTTAACAGCTCAGAGCCTGGAGCCTGCTTCAGATTCTGTGTCTGCCTGTCTCTGTCCCTCCCCCACTCATGTTTTGTCTGTCAAAAATAAATCTTAAAATAACATTAAAAACATTAAAAAAATTAAAAAAGATTTTATCAACTTCCATTTCCATTTGTGGGTATTCTATCATCACTTGAGGAAGAAAAAGAAAAAGGAAGAGGAAGAGGAGGAGGAGGAGAAAAAGAAGATGATGACTAAAGTGATGATCATCTTTTAGAAAAATTGTAGACTTTTTTTTCTGAATTTTCATGACGGTTTATGTAATTAACATCCGACATTAAATATTGTACCATAAAGTATCATACAGCTAAAAGTATGATTTTAAATGTAATCAATGACTGTTAATGTTGATGGTTTTTCCAGAAATATTCTTGGAAGTAATGAATTTCAGTGCTGATATTCCAGAGTTCTCTTATTACTCCTTAAGATTTCAACACTATAAATATTTGAAAGGAGAATTCAGATTAGATTGCCTTGTATCTAAAGGTACCAAAGAGTTTCACAGGCACAATTCTATTATTAAACAATCATTATAATACATGTCTCAGCTCAGATTTTGACTGACCTAAATACATTGTTAACGATAATTATGAACAGTAGTTAAAATTAAATATAAGATCATGCATGTATCACAGTAAGTAATCAATAAGTACAATGAAAAAAAGGATGATTAAATTAGTGTTATTACTTGAGATGTGGAATGTGTATACATGTAAGGATTGTATTTTTGCAAGTAAAAAAAAAATTCTCTAGTGTATAAAATGAAATGAAATGTATTCATCTCTGATTACATTCCACAAAAAGCTAACGTGGTGCTCTAGTTATCTGAGTAAATTTGAAAGACACTAATTTAACTATTTACTAATGGCAAATAAGAGTTGTCTTGTCAGTTCCTTTAAGAGATAATGAATGTTTTAGATTTGAAAGAAGAAAGCAATAAACCAGCTCTTTTGGAAGAATAAATGTACACAGATAAAAAGGTTGGAGTCTCAAGGAAATAAAACTCAAAAGAGATCTTTTCCTTATGCGGTAGCTATGATAGTGGTGAACACATATAGGTAAGAAATGCTCACTCTAAATATTTTCTAAAATCCAATGAATTTCCTTTATTTCTGGATTTACTCTTCTTTCTGAAACCTCCAAAGAAACAAGACAAAATATTTGAAACAAAGTTTTTCTTTTTTCTTTTAATATAATTTATTGTAAAATTGGCTAACATACAGCATGTAAAGTGTGCTCTGGGTTTCTGGGAGTAGATTCCTGTGGTTCATCGCTTACATACAAAACCCAGTGCTCATCCCAACAAGTGCCCTCCTCAATACCAGGCAAGCATAGGCTAGCAATCTCTGAGACATAGGAAACGATAAAGATGAACCCAGCTCAGAATCTTAATGAGTTTCCAGGCTATGGTACAGGTATGAGCCTGGAATTTCTTATGTAAAGGTACACTGCAGAAAGTCCAGAGAGACCAACATGGCTAGAATCACAGAACAGAGTTTCAGAGAGGAGACAGCTGTATGCAGAACCCTGGAAATCTATAAAGAGCTCCATTTGGGTATTCAATGAAGTAATGATAGTGCATCAAGTCTGGAAAAAGAATCATCCAAAAGGATTAAAAGGAATAGTATTTGATACTTACATAGCATTACGGAAAGTAGCTTCTCCGCAAGTAGAGTTAAGAGTATTCACAAGGGAATTGCCTCTGTAGTACAGGATAATTAGCCCTAGACTCAAAGTTGCCTCAATTGCAGCTAATGAACCTTAAAATGAAGATCAAAAACTGAACTAAGATAACATTTTCCAAGTAACTTGTCTGTCAGAACAAAGCTTGAGGTATACAGAAGTACAAACAGATATAGATAGCACTTAAAAAGATAAAATTCACAATGTGTAACACCCAACTAAAGATTACCAGGAACGAAAGAAGAAAGAAGATGACCAATAATGGAGGGGGGAAGATTTTAAATGATAAAAATCAACCTAGAACTGACACAGATGAGAGAATTATAAGACAAAAGAAAATTAAAAAAGTAATTACAGATTATTCTTTATAGGCAAACAGTTAAGTAGTGATATAAAGATATAGAGTCCCAAACTGGGGCGCCTGGGTGGCTCAGTCGGTTGAGCGTCCGACTTCAGTTCAGGTCATGATCTCCCGGTTCGTGGTCAAGTTTGAGCCCCGCGTCAGGCTCTGTGCTGACAACCAGCTCAGAGCCTGGAGCCTGCTTCCGATTCTGTGTGTCCCTCTCTCTCTGCCCCTCCCCTGCTGGTGATCTGTCTCCCTCTGTCTCTTAAAAATAAATAAATGTTTAAAAATTTTTTTAAAAAAGAGTCCCAAACTTCTACACATGAATAATATAATACCTTAAAGAAAAATACATTGGATAGGATTTACAGCAATTAGTCATTATAGAAGAAAAAAGTTAGTAAACTTGAAGATATAACAATGGAACCTATCCCATTTGAAAAACACATAGAAAAAAATTATTAATTGAAAAAATCACCAGTAAACTTGGGAATATTTCAATCAGCCTAATGTACTATAAATGGAGTCTCCAAAGGAGAAGTGAGAGAAATGAGACAGAAAAAATTTTGAAGAAATAATCACCAAAAAAATTTACAAATTTTACAGAAATATTTGGTTTTTTATTTCTAAAATAATTCCATTGTGGTGAGATAGCACACTATCACTGAAAAACTTTTATATTTATTGAGACTTATTTTATGATTCACCCAGAATATGCCTTTTTAGATAAATGTTTCAAGTGTGTTCTAAAAACATATGTGTTATGCTTTTTAGGGGTATACTATTCTACATATGAAAATTAGGTCAAGTTTTGTTGAAGTTGTCTATATTTATTTGTGTATGATGTGATTATCTTTGTAAAAAAATCCAGTGTAATCTACAAAAAGCCACTGGGACAAATAAGTGAATTTAAGAGAGTTGAAGGATACAAATCAATACAAAAATCAATCATATTTTTATACACTAGCAATGAACCATGTGACATTAAGATTTTTAAAAGACACTATAAGAGCATCAAAAATATAAGGTACTTAAGGATAAATTGGACAAAAAATGTATAAGACCAAAACACTGAAACTGTAAAACATTGCTAGGAGAAATCTTTAAACTCCTAAATAGGAGAGATCTTATTCCTAGTTTAAAGTACTCAAACTTGTTCAAATGTCAGTTCTCCTCAAATACATATAGAATCCATGAAACCCTAGCAGGTATTTGGAAATATTTATTTGGAAATGCAAAGTATCTAGAATAGGCAAAGCAACTATGAAAAAAAAAACTGGAGGATTATAACAATCTGATGTCAAGACTTACTATAAAGCTACAATAAAAAAGACAGTGTGGCACTGGCACCAAAATAGCCAAAGAGATCAATGGAACACAACAGAGAATGCAGAAATATACTCATTCATATACACAGACAAATGACTTTTGACAACACTGCAAAGGCAATTCTGTGGAGACAGAATAGTCCTTTCAACAAATCATGCTTGAACAATTGAGTATCTATATTTAAAAATAAAAATACATTTTGATGAGCCCCTCCACCATATAAACAATGAATTTAAAATGGGTCACAGAACTAACTTTCAAACCTAAACTGTACAACTTAAAGAAAAATTAGAAGGAAACTTTGGTGACCTAGGATTGGCGAAAGATTTGTTATATAGAATGCCAAAAACCAAAATACAACTAAAAAAAGATAATTTAGACTTTTTCAAAATTAAATGCTACTACTGTTTGAAAGATTCTGATCACCGATAGATAGGATATTTGTAAATCCCTTACCTGATGAAAGATTTCTCATCTACAAGAGCCTCTATAGTATCCAGTTAAGAGTATGGTTTCCAAAATCAGACTACTTAGGTGATATCATTATTTGCTGCTATTTAACCACTTACAGTTTTCTTAACTTCTCAATGCTTCAGTTTTATTATGTGTGGGGAAAAAAAGAAATTTCCACTGCCTATAGCAAAACATTATTGCAAGATTAAACACATTACTTAATGTAAATCTCACTGATTAATATCTAGCACATAGTGCTCAATAAGTTAGAGGAGGATGGGGAGGGGGAAAGGGAGAGAAGATATAATTATTTCCCTCTACAGTGTTGGAATGATTAGAATTATAACCTCTTCTGGATGATGTACTTTTAAACACTGGCCTGAAAATTAGTTTCTCTCAAAATATAAGTAAGATTACCTATTGTACTGACACCTAAGACACAAAAATGAAATCTGCATCCAAGAAGTACCATTTTATCTTCAAAGAATAAAAGAAAAAAATAGGGTAAATAATTCTATTTTCTGCAATCAGTATGGTTTTTCTGTATGGCTGAGAAATCACATAATGTCTTCCTAATAAAAGGAGGATCAAACGCCTATCTCCAAATGGAGTTGAAACAGGGAAGGAAGAGAGCAGCAAATCAAATCTTGGTCACAGATGACAGATATGCCAGGAAATTAATCCTCAACAAAAATGCAAAGTACAATTCTGTGAATTTCTACTTGCGCTATGAGTTGACCAAAAGACACTATTGTCTGTGCCAAAAAAAAAAAAAAAAAAAAAGGCAAGCCAACAGCAAAAATCATGCCAAATAAAGTGTTGGCTTGATCTACTTCCTAATCAATTGCTTTTCCTATTAAAAAGAGTTTTACAGATTTATAACCAGCCTTCACGGGTCCTGACTTTACAAGTGATGCACAGATTGGCAATGCTTCCATAAAGCTCTGATGGGTGGTATCTTGAGACATACTACTCACCATGTCCTGAGTCTACCACACTTTCACCCTCAGGGACCCTTTCCTGGACAGCAACATTGCATGTCATCAAAGGATTATCACAATTACAAAGGCGGGTCTCACCAATTGTCTCTGCAGTTAGTAGGTTTATAATAGCACTAACACCTTTGTTTTGAGGAGCCAAGCTAGAAGTTGGACACAGAACAAAGAGGATAGGACATTTAAAAAGGAAGTAACAGAATCCTATGTGACTTCTGGAGTCAATTTGGGGGAAGCAATAGATTCCTCTGGAAAAAATATATTCCCATATGCAACCCATTTTCAACGTGGCTATTGAATTTCAGCATGAGGCACTCTGTGGCTCAAAAGTGAAGACTGTTCATACATTTCTGCACTGGAAGGCAATATTTCCCTTTACTCTCAAGCTGTTGTTTCACAAATCTCTTGTTTCTTATGGGTTAGACTTGACACATCCCTTCAAAGCAGAAATGGGAACATTTTCAAGGACAGAGAATTTGTAAATCTATTGTTTATTTGAAAAACTGGTATTGCAATGTCCAAACAAATAGCCCTGGCTCTCTTTGGGGCCATTCTCTACTATGCTCTTAAAAGCATTTACAACAGTTTGGAGACAGAGATGGTGAGCTTTATAGCTCAGACATGCAAAGGAAGCACTCTCCTTCCACATATAAAATGTCTAGATGCAGCAGGATGACCTCACTTGTAACAGCAATCTAGTTCTGCTAGAAAGTTTTTCTTCAGCAAAGACTGTCCTTCAGATGACACAAAATCCTAAACCAAGACTACCAGGGCGAATAGCAGGCCAATCACATTCTTTTAGCTCAAATCTGGCACACGTTGTACAGCTGTACTCATTTAAAACTGCAACGTAGCAACTGTTTCTCATTTACTCAGTAAACCAACAAATATTAAGTACCCACTAAGTGCCCTGAACCATTCTTCAACAATGTATAATTCAACAATGCTAACTCTCAAAGAGCTCATGATCAATGGCAGTGATTTTTAAGGGTTGGCCTTCTTCTGACTGAGGGGGTTTATGTTATTCTTGAGAGTGTTAAAAAAAAAAAAAAAAAAGACACACAGAGAGATTGAGAAAGACAGACCAGGTGTGACTCCCAGACCCCAAGAGAATGTCAGTGGGTCTTCAAGATGGAGAGGTAAGACTAATTCTACTCTGTCCATTCTTTGAAAAATGCATAGGATACTCAAGAGAAGGCGGGGAAGGGTCAAGCCACTTTGAAAATTTGCATGTGGACCAGTCTCTGCAAGAGCCTTTCCACCTTCCAACATAAGCATATACAGAAGCCCTGACCAGCCTCGCTTTCTTTGGGTGTGAGGACTGAAGTCAGTATTGTAGTGTCTCTGGAATTTTGAATTGGCAGAAATGGCCAGGGAAACCACCACAGAGATTTCACAGTTGCATGACTATTGCCAATGAAGTGACTCACTCACCTCAGAATGCATTGCAAATCATGAGGTCAACTTCAGAGAGGCAACAGCAGTCAGCCAGAGAACCAATCAGTGGGAGATAAATTCTTCAAAGAGTGAATCTTTCCAGGGAAACACAGTAAAAGAAATATACAGCCAGAGAAAATATATCAGGCCTTTACCACAGACTTAGGAATAGAACTGACTTAGCTGTTCTAGGCAAGCTCATATGGCCTTAAAGAGCTTGAATAAAAATAAACGTATTTGTTTTTTCCACTATGGATATAAATAAGTTTATGGGAAGAAAGCAAACAGATACTATAAAAGAAACTGAATGACCTTATGGAGAAATTCTGATTTTCTCTTATGCTCTAAAGTACCATTTGTTTTGCCATTCTAGCCACTGAAATGTCTATTAATCAGCTCGGTTAACCAGCTTTATCAGTGCCATTGTTAAGCTAAGTCCTTCAAGTAATCCCACCCTCCTAATTCTTTCAAATCATCAAATCAAATGTCTAATGCCACTCTGGGGTCAATTCAACTTCACTGACTATTGAAAGACTGTACGTTATGGAAAACTGAGACAGTATTTGCCATAAGACTATACCAGGAAGACTCCTGATGTTCTCCTACGTTGTTCCTTGAGATACTTCCCTAATTAATGAATCATCATTTTTGAATAACTGAGATACAGAAAGGTTTTATAATAAAATAATTTCAAAATAAAATAAAAGGGAATATAAAATGTTTCCTGAGTTGTCAGACTTGAGGTGGCAGGTTTTAGTCAACACTAGGGACATCAGCCTTTAAAAAAATAAAGGTAATGGCCTCTATTACTTGAAGTTTTGTTCTTCCTAACCAAATCTTGTTGATACAGGCACTTCATGCCTACTAAGCAGCATTACCAAGTAAGGAGACAAAAAATTGTTCACTATATGCTCCACCCACTAGAAGATAGATTTCATGTAGGCAGAGGTTTTGATTGTTTCATACACTCAGTATGTGGAAAATGCACATCATACAGTATGTACACAATAAATATTTAGGAATGCACTGAATCAATTAAGTGGCAGTTTGTATCTGTGACTTAATTTCCTGAAGAAAGGTGCAGGAGTTTAACTTCTGTTTAATTCAGGCCTCTTTGAAATTTGAAGGATTCACAGATCCAAGCCATTTTAACACAGGCTTTTTCTGGTAGTTTACATATTTCCTTTTGGTTATATGCACATAGGACTTTTATTACCAAGTTGGGCATGGAAAATAGGGAAGCCCAAGCTAAAAACACTCCTTGGGAATTTTAAACTGATGTCATCAGGTCACCTCTTCTCACCAAGAGGTCAGAAAAAAAATCAGAAGGGAGGACCATAATAAATCCAGGCTAGAAGTAGAATTGGTAGAATCAATGTTAAATCAGGATGGAGGCGGAAAGATCAATTTGGCATTCATCTTTATTGAAGACTTAGATCATTTGGCTTACATATGAGAGAGGACCTCTGATTACTTCCCTATTGAGAAGAAGCAACTAAAAACTAGCCACTAGGACTGGGGCAGGGCACAGCAATCCAGGTAAAATAATTACCTAAAAGGAGCTGATATAAAACAACTCTAAGCTGAACCTTTATTTTTTGTAGCGAGTGAGTCTTGGGAAAAATGGTTATGCATCAATTTCAAGTTTTCTGTTAGAAATAAGCTTGGAAGTAATATATTCCACAAAAGCAGATAATTTTATAGAATAAAATAAACATTGAACATATACACTCACACATGAAAACTGTAACTTCTACAAGGTGTATTTCCTTTCTAATTTATGGCTATTACTGACAGTAATCATTGACACCAAAATTAACTTTGAGTAGAAAGTCTCCAGCTCTTGAATGATCACTTTGGGGATTTCCAACTAAAAGTTCCTGGTGCATTATCTAAGCTTCCAGATCATTTATTCCCTGTATTAAATTTTTCCTGTTCATTCCATCAGTCAAGGCCTCTATTCAGCTGTATCTATTCACCTATTTTTTTTTTTTTTTTTTTTTTAGTCTACCGACCAGCTCTCAAACCCCCTTCCTAAAACTTTGAGGCAGAACATTCAAGAAAAGAAGAAGAGATGAGAACTACATAAAATCTGCTGCATATATCTCCAGTAATTCTACTGATTAGGAAATACCTATTCAACTGAAAAAAAATCCTAATCAAAAATCCAAGTCAAAACTTTGCTCTCCCTCTGTCCCCATTCTACATGATGGCATTTAAAAACACATCACGGGGTGCCTGCATAGCTCAGTTGGTTGAGCGTATGACTTCAGCTCAGGTCATGATTTCACAGTTCGTGAGCTCGATCCCCACAGCTGTGGATCCTCTGTTCCCCTCAATCACTCTGCCCCTCTCCAATTTGTACTCTTTTTCTCAAAAATAATAAACATTAAAAAAAAAAATAAAAATGAAAACCAAGTATCTACTTGGTTACTTATCAGTTATCAATTCTTAGTTGGTTCCCCTTAGCAACTACATCTTTAAGCACATAGATTAGACAGTTGAAGACTCACAAAGCAGCAAACTAAATATGAACTCGTTTCATCAAATATAATTTTTTTAATGTTTTATTTATTTCTAGGAGAGAGAGAGAGAGGCAGCATGAGCAGGGGAGGGTCAGAGAGAGAGGGAGACACAGAATCTGAAGCAGGCGCCAGGCTCTGAGCTGTCAGCACAGAGCCCGACACGGGGCTCGAACCCACGAACCGTGAGATCATGACCTAAGCGAAAGTCGGACGCTTAACCGACTAAGCAACCCAGACGCCCCAAATATAATTATTATTTTTAATAATCCTGGCAAATAATATAGACCCCACAGATAGAGTTTTAAAAAATTAAAGCCAACAGTCCTGCATTTTACATACCATTCTTCCTGAGCAGGAATAGCTATGGTTACATTATATTTTTGAAAATTTAATCTCTCGTTTGTATTTTTATTTCCCTAAAGTTTTACATTCTTCATGTCATCTGAGCAATGGCACACAGCCTGTAATTCTTTCAAAGCTTTCTGTTCAATACAGCAGACTCCAAACTAACATATATATGTATATATATGCAATTATATACATACATGTATATAGTTTTTATAACATTTCATAACAATATATAAATACATACACAATTATATACATACATATAATTTTCTCTTCATGTGTATATATATTTGTGTGTATGCATAAACATATTTATATGTGGGAGATATGTGTATTTTATACATATTTCCAACAGCAAATAGAATCACTCAGAAAAGGAATTTGTAAAACTTTAGTCTCACAAACTAGCCAGTGTTTTGTCTTGACATCCATGGAAATGACAACTGCTCGATTTTCTCAAGCCTCCGCTGGCTGTTCCCAGTACATTTACTTCATTTAATGTTACGTATGCAGGAAAGAAAGCTTGGCTCATAGTGTGAATGTAAAACCATGCACAGCATTTTAAAAAATCATTTAAGTGAGCCTATAGCACAGAAGCAAGACGCTGATTAGATTTCTACTTGTGAACAAAAGCACCTAAGGAAAGAATTCTTTCCAACTGTCTTCTCAAGAGTCCCCATAACAGACAAGACCTAACTCGATTCACACAAAATGTTTTCTTCTATATCTTTTGTGGTTTTAAAAAGAGCTATATCATAATGTGAAACATGAGCCAGCTACTTTGTATTTCAGGCATATAAGTGGAATGATTTCCAACACAATTCCAACAGATCTAAGAGACTTCAAATGACCTTCCTTAGTGGCAGTCACCTTTCCCTCCCCCAAACCCATCTACTTATTTCCCTTCATGGATAATATCTCTCTTCCTCTTATTTATTTTTTCTTTCAACTCAATTCAGACCAATTCTCAATGATTTACTAAGCACTTCTGTGTAAGACACATTGTAAGAATTTCAAATACTAACAAAGCATTATCTCTCCACTGGAATTAGAAACTCTTTAAAAGGCAAATTCAGTGAATACAGTAGAGATGAAAATCAAAGGATCAGAGCCAGAATGTTCTTGTTTATTTGTAGGGCCTGAGAATATAAAAGTTAATAAATTATACTCTCAAGTGGAGATTTATATTTTCTATCCTTTGACCTTGACATATTTACCTTTAAACAAAAAGATGAAAAAATATTAAAGTTATGTTTTTATAACCTTAGGTTTCTAAAACATAAAGTTAAATGTGTTTATAAACACATAACTATTTTTATGATTAAAATTCAGCAAAACTGAAAAAGACTCTTTTTATTTATTTATTTGTTTATTACTGACTGTATCTGAGTAATTTATTAGTGGATCAGCAATTAGATGAGTAATAAAGTAAAAAATATTTAGTATAATTTATAAACTAGTGTACATTTTTTCAACAATTTTTCTTGCCTTTATTTCAACAAGAATTATGTTGCTTGATCCAGATCTTTTTGACATAATTTGTCTTCTATTGACATCAATGATCTAAGTAGTTAAAAATATAAACATAGTTTTCAAAATCTGAATGTATTTTGTCAAAATTAACATGAAAACAAATATTAAAAAGTGAAGGTATTTCTTATATGTAACTTCAGAAATGTTATTTTTCTTTTGAAATATGCAAAAGTGTAAGATAAGTACTATAATTAATATCAAATTTTAAAACTAGTAATTTTAATAAAGCTGGAGATTTTAATTTAATTTTGAAAACTGTGTAACTTATTCTTATTTATCCTGATAAAGTATTCTTATAAAAATAAGACTATTTGAAATTTTAGTGATCATCCTTCATCTGGTTACTAATATAAAGACTTGGCTTCAAATCGTATAGCTAGACCTATAAGTATACTCACTTAGGAGTAATATGAATTATTTAATATTTTAAGAGATTCTTTTCCCCATGTCCAACTGTGATAAATAATGTGTTAACTTAAGAGTACCTCCCAAACCATGAATTATAAATGACAATAAGTAGAAAAAATGATTGCTCAGCACTACTGGGAAAAAATAGTATTAAAATTTATTGCATTCATGCTAAGGAAAAAAATATGACGTTAAAATAATTTGTATTTTTCATTTGTAAGATTTCACTGCTTAAATCCTCTCCATACTTCAAAGGAGTGTCCATATTCAACATAAAAGGGACACAATCCACCAATTTTGGGGCTTCGGGGCACTTTTTCTTCCAAGGAAATGGGGCAGAATATGTTAAGAAACATTTCTTAGAGCCACAAAAACATGTGTGCCAGTGTTGAACTCTGGATGCCTAAGGGTCTTAAAGTAATTCTGAATAGGGATTTATGACATACAGGATTCTCAAGAGCTTAAGGGCTCAAGGCAGAAATATCTATAACTCAAGTCCAAGGGCATTACTACCCAGCACATACACACTGCTTCATACACATGGTAGGGTGTAATTAATGTTGTAGTTGTTAAAGAAGTTTATGACTAATTACACAGGCGTGGAGTGGGGAACACATAAAGGAATAAAACACAGTGGTAATGTTTGAAGTCTGCTGATAAGGAGGTTTCATAATTCTAGGAAAAAATGGTATAGTGAGAGAAGAAGATAAATTTATGTCTAAACAATTTAAATGTGAGGTATTAGTAGAATTGCTTGGAAGAAGTTCTGTTAAGTAATAGGACATCTTGGACTGGATTGAAATAAAACAATTGATAAAGGCTGAAATATCAAGAACCAAGCCTTCATTTTTATGGGAAACGTTAAGAAATTACAAATATCCCAAAGAATAATGCAAAGGATGCTCAATTTAATAATGAGGAATAAAGTGGGCATTTCCTTCTTTTCTTCCTCAGAGTGAGAATTACAAATGTAATTAAAATCCCATTTTTGGCAAAAATGGTCAACATAAAGTGTAGAACCACAGGATAGTTTTAGGAGCTGTTCACACAATGGTAATCAAGCAAGAGCACACACAAAGAGTCAGGTAGAAGAAATCATGACAGTTAGACTAAGGAAAAAAACAAACAGTAAAAACAGTTTTTTAAAAGAGCATAACCTGAGTCATGATTGTTAAAGCCTTTGTTTTTAACAGCAGGACAGCGGTACCACACTGGAGGCGGGGGGGGGGGGGGGGGGGGGGGGGGGGGGGGGGGGGGGGGGCGGGGGGGGATGGATGGAAATAAGGGTGGAGCTAAAACCTTTGAAACTTTTATTGCACAGACAAGCTCTATCAGGAAGCTGTCTGCCTCTGAACCAACAAAGCAGAAGAGAGACCGTACATTGTCAACAATCCCGAAACTGGAGAGAAGTAATTGCTATATGAACTCCCCAAAAGTCCAAAGATCTTAAAATAATTCCAGTTAGTCTGGAATATAATAACAACCTCTCCATCACGTACATTTTCTATCAATACCAGGTCCAGGAAAATTTTTCTTCCTTTAAACGTGAATAATGAAACTAATAGACCTATACAAAAATGCAGAAATAAAAATATGATCTATACAAAATGCTACAGAAATGCAGAAATAAAAATATGAAAAGTAAAATAAAGAAAAGCCAGAAACACACAAAAAATACCATGGGACAGATAAAAATTATCATAAAATATTCCATTAGGTATAGTCCCCCAAATTAATGAATTAATCACCCCTATAAAAAAGATTACATGTGTTTAAGGATGAGATGTTTGTGAACTAAAAGTCCCAGAAGAAGATTAAACAAACAAAATACATAAATGAAGATAAAACTGGAAGAAACATAAAAGAGAAAAAGTATTATTAAAAACTCAATAATGGAAGGAGATAGTCGATGTGAAAGAGAAAAAGAAAGAGTAAATCATGATAGTTTAACATTTGAGAGAAAAAGACAAGGAGTATAGATAAAGGGGATTCAACATATACATAATTGGAATAACAAAGAAGAAATCTAAAAATAGTGACCCAGGTAAGTCAACATGAGCTGTATCCCAGGTAACAGGATTTCAGATAAAAAGAAATACTTCTTTGTGAAGTCAAAAATATAACTAAATGATTATTAAACAATGAAAGTTGTATCCTCTTACAACAAGATAAATCCAAATCAGAACTGCACAGACATGTAATTTTCCACTTATAACACTGGGGAAAAATGGATAATGTACCCTGTTGATGATGGTATGGAGAAACATGAACATTTATATACACCTAATCAAAGTATAAATGAATACTTTTATATATATATGAATATATATATACATATATATATATGAATACTCTTACAGAAAATCTGCCTGTATTCATGCAAACTTCAAATGTTTTTCATATAGACACAGCAATTCCTCTTTTAGAAACTTTTTCCTATAAACATAGTCCTATAAATTTGAAAATGACATATGTATAAGTCATTCTTTGTAATATCTCTAACAGAAAACAATTAGAAACAACACATACACATACACACAATACACACACACATCATATAATTAAATACCAAAATGAATGTTAGTATACAATTCTGTACTAACAGAAAATGATTTTCAAGATACAATGTAAAAAAAGTTAAGCTGTAGAACAACTTTGTTAAGTCTGCTATCATTTGATTGAAAAATAATGAAAGAAGGTCTGCATTGGCATACATGAGTGTGCTATATCTATTCTTGTGAATCTTAGGAAGAATACACACAACTGATCACAAGAGTTACCTATGGAGAGGGGACCAGGGATAGAGCTAAAGAATAAATAATTGGAGTTGGAAAACTTGGAAACCACATGAAAACTTTTATATGAATTTATTTGTTATTCAGGTTTGGTAAGCAGTCATTTACTAGAAGAAATACAATTATTTTATTTTTTTTATTCAGTGGCCTGAATAATTTAATATGGATCAAGGAACAATCTCCAGCTTAGAAAAAGTTGATTATACCAGCACTGCCCAGTAGAACTTTCTGAAATGATGGAAATGTTCTATAATTCTGCACTGACCACTATGGTAATCACAAACCGTATGTAGCTATAGCTTTTAAGCATGTGAAATGTGGCAAATGTAACCAAGGAAGTGAATTTTTTATTTAATTTTCTTTAATTTAAATTTAAGTGGCTACATATGGCTACTGGCTACCATATTGCAGTGCAGAGCTTCAGAAGAAAAACACTGAGCTCTAAGCACTAAAATACTAAGCTCTGAAACCAAAAGATGTTTTTAACAATTTAAATTTTTGCCATGTTAACACTTCATGCTGTGTACAATAACTCAGTCTTCAGTTAGGTAGCTGTTTTTCAAACTCTTCTTTTTTTTTTTTTTAAAGTCTCTTAATCTCCACATCCAATGTAGGGTTCAAACTCACAACCTCAAGATCAAAAGTTGTTGACCTCTCTGACCAAACTAGACAGGTGTCCCTCAAACTCATAAAGCCTCAGCTGAGCCACATGTTATCTTTGTGGAAATTAGAAAATAGGAGCAGCTCCATAGGCAGGTAACTTGGCCAATGATCACTAGTAGGGGATGTGAGGCATGCAGACCCATTCTCTGGGTAGTCCTGGCTCTCTACTATGGAAAGGAGCTGGGTGAGTAGAGTATGGTGTGGGTTCATCATAATCCTCCATAATTAGTCTTTTGACAGTAACCATGGTAATACATGCCTCAACATATCAGTTTGAAGGCTCAACAAGGTAATTTATGCACAGCACTGAGCTTCTGTCTAGACTAGAATGGATGCACAGTAAATCTTAGCTCTTATATAAGTTAAAAGAAAACTAAACTTATGAACACGTCAACCGCCACCTGGATGCTGGGTGAAGGGTATACAAATCCCTGATAAAGTCATGGGAAGAAGGGCCTAAGAATGACTAGGAAGCTTGTGTGTGTGTGTGTGTGTGTGTGTGTGTGTGTGTATGTGTGTGTGTGTGTGTAAATTTGGGGGAGGGGACAGTCTGCTGACTGGACTTAACCATATTAGCCATAACACTCATTACAGCTATATCTTCTGACTTCCCTAGTTTCGTCAGTAACACCAAAATTTTTCCATCAACCTGCCTGGTATATTTTCCTGGCTTCTGTGCCGTGTTCAAATTAATCCCGTTTTAAAGAAGAAGGAATTGAGGCTGAAATAGTTTAAGTGATTACCCAGTATCAAACAGGTATAGGCAGAGGGCAGTTCTTATTACTCTAAGCTGAATTTGTTTGACCAAACTCCAGTTGTCTAAAAACAATATGCCAGTCTGTCACAATTAATACCAATGACCCAAAAAGAATATGAATTAGAAAGTTTGTGTTTAACTCAATTGGTTACCCAACTCCTCTTATTAGAATTTATTCTGGGACAAATCCTCCCCCTGACAGATCTCCTGAACTCAGAGCAAAAGAGGTCATAAAGCCCACAGTTCCTCAATTTACACATGAATAGTAGTAATTCATCCGGACTGAGTCATCATTTCCCTTCTTGGACCTTCTTATGACCAATGTCACATATGAGAAATAACTGCACAAGCTACAGCTAAGGATTTTTTCTCCATAGGAGAAATAAAAGATAAAAACAAGTTTCTTAATGGGTAGATCCTTGGACTCTGGAATCAATTGCAAGGAAAGAAAGATAACTCTTTTTATATATTCCATTAATACCCACTGCACCAAATAAAGCCACAAACACAACACACCTACTATTTGTCAATACATATGTAATTATTATTTTGATCTCTTTTGACACAAATGAGGGAACTAAGAGGCAGGTCTGATCTATTTCAGGTCCCAAATTAAATATAACCAATTTAAAATTATTCAACACAGAATTTATAGATACAGCAAGACTCAGTTGAGCTGGTAACACTTCCTCTCTGTCTCCCACTCTCTGAAGTGTGGCAAGCTAACCTTTAGGCCTAAAAATAAGGCAGTCTTGCTGAGTCACTAATAAATTTCAGCTGTATACCTCACAAGACAAATGCTCTATAACATTACTTAGCTTGTCTTCCTCAGTCCGTATTCTTGTCATGAAACTAACCCCAAATTTCACAATGATTCCAGAAAACTATTCCTGGCATAGGAGAGAACTGTCAGTGACTTAGAGGCTCCCTTTCACTTTGGTACAGAAAGGGGACTCTCCTCCTTACAGAAGTAGAAATGAGGTTATCTACCTTAGCTCCATCAGTCACCACATTCCCCTTATTAATGATTTATTCTCAGGAGATTCTTCATTCTTATGGTTACTCACAGATTCAGACTCACTAAGTCTGGAAGGAACTTAGAAGTCAGAAAATCCAGGTTCCTAATTATATACCTGAAAACAACAAACACAGTACTGTCAGGAATAGTCTCATGTATAACTAGCAAAGTTTCTTTTTAACTCCACAGTTTCAGTTGTCTTTATTTTGTAATTTCTCAACAGCATGGCAATATGGAATGCAGTAATCTAAAATTGCTTTATATTGCATGCATTAATTCATTTAATAAATATTCAGCTCCAATATGTGCAAGCTCTTGTACTAGATGTTGAGTATACAACAAGGAACACAATTGACTTGCTTTCTGCCTTCTCAACTTGGCTTCGTGGGTTACATGGGCAGTAAGAAAGGCAATTGTGCTAGTGTGACATTTATGTGTGAAAGAAGTACAAGACTGTCACAGAAGACTATGGACAGGGAAATCAGTAGAGAGGAAGAAGTAAAAAAATCCCTAACCTGAATTTGAACATGAAGGACAGATTCCTGGAGGAAGTAATACCTGAGCTATCACCTGAATGAGGAGTTAAGAGTTAACCCAGAAATGACAATGGGGACAAAATGGGAAGAGTGTTCCAAGTAAATTCAAAGACCCAGAAGTGAAACAAATCAGGCTGAGTATACCAAAAGCCATTCAGTCTAGCAGGAGACCAGATGGGCCAGGATAGCATGGTGAGTCATGAGGCTGGAAAAGCAACCAAGAATCAGGTCATAAAATGTAATTATTAAGAGCTGCATTAAGGAGTTTGGACTTTTGTTGAAAAGCTTCTGAACACAATAAAGAATTTTAACCTCTGAGAAAGATTATGGAGATTACATTTTGTGCAGGGCGAGAATTAGAAGAGACAAGATTTAAGGCAAAGATAGCTGTTATTGAGCAGCAGCTCAGACATCCATGCAAGCAATGTGGTAGTCTGAATTAAAACTGGGAATGCAATGAACAAGTATTTATGCACTTGAATAGACAGAACTGTGTTTTTACCAGGGCAAACCAGAGTATACCCAAGGGCTTATCCCTCTCTTGCCCCAAAGCCCATAAATTCAGGAGATCACAGATCAATCCATCAACAAAGCTCCCAGAATAAACTACCCAGCCTCCAATGTTGCCAGGTTGGAGTCTTCCAGATTTATGGGATAAAAGCTAACAGAAGCCATCCTCTCTCACTAGCGTTCATCCTACAGATATTTTTTGAGGGTCTGCTGTATTTCACGCATTGGTTCAGATCTTGGGAATAGAAGTAAAAAGGATGCAGTATCCACACTTAAAGATTACTGTATTGTAGAGGTGACAGATCTGTAAAAAGATAATTACAAAACAAGGTTGTAAGTGAAGTGATAGTACTTCTGAGTACATGGAAACATATAATCCAACTAAGGAAATCATTAAAGTCTTTGTGGGTGGCTTCACTGACTGGGTCCAGAACTGATGCAAAAAAAAATAATAATAAGTAGGAATAGATAGAAGAAGAGAGGAGGAAGGGGAAATGACATCAAATATATAAGGCATGAAAGTGAAGAGTAGCATGGTTTCTACACGAGGAATATAAGCAGTATTATGCAAATGAAGCATGAAGTGAGAGACAGATTGTTGTAAGATAAAGCTCAAGAGGTTCATAGGGTGGACCTATTGGGCCACGCTAAGAAGGTGAGATTTTATTCATTGGAAAATGGAGAGTCATTGAAAATAACAATAAGAACAAAAAAGAATACAATCAGATTTACATTTCAGATACTGATATTGTGGTATCTGTAAAGAAAATGGGATTAGATAGAGCATACCTAAAGGCAAGGATCCAGTGTATAAGTCTCTTAAAGTAACCAGAAAAAGACATGATGAAATTCCAACCAACGCTGGTAATAGTAAGGATGAAGAGCACAATGAATGAGAGAACTTCCTAGAATAAAATAGCAGCAGAATGCAGAGGTAATGTGTTGGATTCGAGTTGGCTGAGGGCACAGGAGAAATGGAAGGGCAATTAGTTTCTAACTGTGGGGAATGGGCAGGTTCTACAATTAAGACAGATAATACTGTAGATGAGTTAGTTTGTACACTAAGTTAGAACAGTCTAGGTAACATATAGATGGAGACATAGCATGTAAATTATATATATGAGTCCAGATCATCAGTGTGATACAGAATTTGGAACTATAAGCATATAGGTGGCATTGAAAATCTTAAGAACAAAGGAAGCATCTATTTGCTTATTTTCCAACTGGACTGAATACATATTAAGTACTTTATATGGAACTGGATCATTAAACAGAGTGAGAAGAACTAGGACAGGAATAAAAAAACTGATAGCTAATAAGATTAATATTCAGGAAGTAAAAGAAGGCAGAAGATTCTACAAATGAAACAGGAGAAACCATCAGTCAATTCAAGGAATAACGAGGGTAGGTATTATAGAGGTCAAGAGAACAGAGATCAAGATCAGCAATTCCAGCAAGATAAGGACTAAAAAATGATCTTTTATTTCACAACGTCAGACGTTTAGATTATACTAGTCAGAGAATTATCACCAGAGCACTCGCTGACAGAAATAAGCCATTCAAATCAGCCTCCTTGCGTACCAATGGCCAACTACCTTAGAGCTTCCAGATGCTGGTCCCTGGTTCCCTACAACTAGGAAACTATGCCGATTCAAATGGTATAGTTGTTAAGTGCCTTCTTCAGAAATACGAGTGTTTCAACTAGATGAATATTGGCATTGCTTAAAACAAATAGACTTTATGATTGCTAAGATGCATAATTTTCCCAGACCTGTCCTGTTGCAAATCTAGGCAACTTCATTATTTAATCCAGTTGTTGCAGGACAAAGAATTAGGAAAGTAAGTTCAGATATTGAATGAATCTACATAATTTATTCACATACATTTGTTATCAAATGGGATGAATATGGATAGTAAAGGATACTAGCCCTATCTCAATAATTTTATCTGAATCTATTCAGTTCCTCTGTTTAGAAAGCGTTCAGATAATGAGAAATGTGTATATCATATTATGTCCTAAATGTTGTCTTGTACATTGCAGGAGCTTAAATGAATAATTTTATTTTTCCTTTGAAGACAGTCAAAATGAAGGAACTGTCTTTCGGGTGCCTGGGTAGCTCAGTCAGTTAAGTGTCTGACTTCAGCTCAGGTCATGATCTCACAGCTTGTGAGTTCGAGTCCTGCACTGGGCCCTGCACTGACAGCTCAGACCCTGGACCTGCTTTGGATTCTGTGTCTCCCTTTCTCTCTGCCTCTTCCCTGCTCACACTCAGTCCCTCTCTCTCTCTCAACAATAAACAATAAAATAATTTTTTAAATGAAGGAACTCTCCAAAGTAGTGTTTGGAACATAACAGAAACTTTTCTATAACATGGAAAGAGCACTGAACCAAGGAGTCAAGAGAACAAGTATTTGGCCAGTACTAACCTGCCTGGTTATCTTAGGTAGCCCATTTTACTCTCTGGATCTTAGATTTTCCATCTACAAAATCTGGTTGGACTAGATAGCCTCTCAACCCTTCCAACAATATTAGTCATATTATTTCAGGTATGATTACACATTAAGATATACAAATCCATTATCTCATAGGATACCTCAAGGACTCCAGGAAGTCATGTGGTGTACCCCTTACTCTGGAAATTTTGTACTCCTTCAAAATAGAAAAGCATGATGAGAGATGAAACTTCTGTTTTCTTGCAAGATGAAAAACCTCATTTATAAATTCGAGGTAATGCATGCCAATCTCATAGTAAATACCCTCCCAGAAATTGACTTAATCCCCCCAAAATTAAAGATCCCCTGAGGAATACAGAACGTTTATCATAAGTTTTCCTCTGAAATACTTACCAAGTTGCTATTTGAAATGCGTATCTCATTAAATCACAAACCTGGAGTTGGGCTTGAGAGAGATTTTTATGAGTAAAATTGCAATGTTCTGACAGCCCTTTGGAAGGAGACCTCAGAGAATTTCAAATAATTAAAGCATTTACACCTCAGAAGCAGGAAATAGACTAAAAGACTTTCAAATACATCTTGTTTTTGCAGTCTTATCAGAAGGTTGACACAAAGCAGTGGAAGAACAAAAGAAACAATTACCTAGAAATATTGGGACATAAATTAAGAAACCCAATTATTCAGCATCTGAAAATTCGAGTTTTAAATTTTCATTTTCTCTTAAAAGTAACATAGGTGCATTCTAAAATATTGAAAAATAGAAGAAGGGGAAAGTGTTTGTCTTCCCTTACCCCTTCCCCCCCAAAAATCAAATAAATAAAGTGAGGCAGAAAATAGGAGAGGATAGAAAAGAATATTTTCATTCACTTGAAAAACAGACTGAGGATGCATATAATAATAGACACCATTTACGAAACACATTTTTTAGCCAGGACTGGAAAAACCCTGCATATCATAGAGAAAAGAGAGAGATCAAAAAATATTAATATTAACTACTCAAATGAGTACAAGAAAATGGATCACTTTATGAAGCTTGTGGGAAAGAAATACCTGTAATACTAAAAGTTTAACTTTCCTTGGCCATCTTCTCAATCAGTTCACAAATTGCCTTTCTTAACTCATTTACTTTGGTACTCTCTTCACATATCCTATCCCTCCACATAATCCAACCACCCAAAATTCCTTACTGTTTCTCTTTTTAGTCTGGGTGTCCAAAAAGGCCTTTAAAAATGGGCTTTGACATGTGTAGCAACATGGATGGACCTTGAGGGTGTTATGCTGAGTGAAATAAGTCAGGCAGAGAAGGACAAATATCATATGTTTGCACGTATAGGAGGATTAGGAAGAACTTAACGGAGGAACAAGGGGGAGAAGAAGGGGGGAAATGGTGGGGGAAAGGGAGAGAGGCAAACCATGAGAGACTCTTGAATGCTGACAAAAACTGAGGACTGACGGATGTGGGGGGGAGGGGGGATGGGCATGGAGGAGGACACCTGTGGG
Source organism: Hyaena hyaena (assembly GCF_003009895.1). Classification (NCBI taxonomy): domain Eukaryota; kingdom Metazoa; phylum Chordata; class Mammalia; order Carnivora; family Hyaenidae; genus Hyaena; species Hyaena hyaena. The sequence continues at coordinate 220,530 of NW_024082230.1, read as the reverse complement.
GATGAGCACTGAGTGTTATGTGGAAACTAATTTGACAATAAACTATTTGTAAAAAATAAAAAAAGGGCTTTGAGATGGGTAGGTGTGTAGCAAAGTAGGACTAGGGGAAAAAAACAAGCTCTAACAGGATACACTGTTAAGCAAGTAACCTTAGAAGGTAACTGGTTCTCAGTTCAACTGAGACTTTGGGAAAAAATGTAAAACACAACTCAGAGTTATCACATTTGAAAGGTAGGGAGCTGGAGTATTTATTCTCTAGCTTCATTCATTATTGGCTGAGGGATACTCTCAAAGGCATGAATTCCACTTGCTGGGTGGCCAGGTCAAGGGGGAGGCTTCAAGTATGGAGCAATAGGAAATTAACTTATATACTGACCCTGGGGTGCTGAGAGGATATGGGTGGGCAAAGGCAATCTGCTGCATTTCTCAAATACACTCCACACATTACAATATAGTTGTAATGACTTATCAGATAAAGGGCTAGTATCCAAAATCTATAAGGAACTCACCAAACTCCACACCCGGAAAACAAATAATCCAGTGAAGAAATGGGCAGAAGACATGAACAGACACTTCTCCAAAGATGACATCCAGATGGCCAACAGACACATGAAATGATGTTCAGTGTCCCTCCTCATCAAGGAAATACAAATCAAAACCACACTGAGATACCACCTCATGCCAGTCAGAGTGGCTAAAATGAGCAAATCAGAGAACTCTAGATGCTGGCGAGGATGTGGAGAAACTGGTACTCTCCTACACTGTTGGTGGGAATGTATACTGGTTCAGCCCCTCTGGAAAACAGTGTGGAGGTTCCTCAAAAAATTAACATTAGAACTCCCCTTTGACCCAGCAATAGCACTGCTAGGAATTTATGCAAGGGATACAGGAGTGCTGATGCATAGGGGCACATGGACCCCAATGTTCACAGCAGCACTCTCCACAATAGCCAAAACATGGAAAGACCCTAAGTGTCCATCAATGGACAAATGGATCAAGAAGATGTGATTTAATCTATACCATGGAATACTACATGGCAATGAGAAAGAATGAAATCTGGCCATGTATAGCAACATGGATGGAACTTGAGGGTGTTATGCTGAGCGAAATAAGTCAGGCAGAGAAGGACAGATATCATATGTTTGCACATATAGGTGGATTAAGAAGAACTTCATGGAAGACCATGGGGGAGAAGAAGGGGAAAAATAATTGGGGGGAGAGTGGGAGGCAAACCATAAGAGACTCTTGAATGCTGAGAACAAAGTGAAGAATGAGGGGAGTAGGGGAGAGGGGAAAGGAGGTGAGGGGCATGGAGGAGGGCACTTGTTGGGATGAGCACTGGGTATTATATGGAAACCAACTTGACAATAAACTATTTAGGAAAAATAAAATAAAATAATAAAATATTTGTCTAACAAATCCCAAAGGGCATACCCCTGGCTAGGAGAGTTTGAATTTCCCCTCCAAACAAGGTACAGAACATTGATCATTATTCCAAAGTCTGCCACACGACTTCCAACTACAAAAGACCATTTCATTAAGATTATTCCACATGGAAATCCTAAAAATAAATAAATAAGATGAATAAACTTAATTGTTCACTAGTGTTAAAGAGAGCTGGAATCAGACTCCAATTACCCTAGTTACCAAGTATGCAAATATATATCTGAACCTCACTTTCTCATCTATAAAATGGGGTTAATAGCAACCATTCCTTATGGCTAATATGACAGTTACATGAAATTACAAATTTATCATTGTAAATACCCTAAAATAGTCCTTCAAATCTCTTGGGTGCTGAATTGTTTTCTTTCCAGCAAACAATAGGAAGAAATTGGTAGAACAAGAAGTAACTAATCTCAAAATGACAAGCAATGCTACTATTATGTGTTTGGAAATAACACAACAGGGAAGAAAAAAGAAAGAAATGCAACCTCCTACGTCCCATGGCCCATTGCTTGACAAGCATGAGCATGTTTGTGGAATGGGGTTTAGAGGAAGGTGTTTGAGTGTCAGGTGGTTTGTACATGCACATATTGCAGTACAGGATGACATCAGAAAGCCTTTAAGGATTCACAATGATACCTAGGTGTTGAATACAATGTGCTCATCTGAAGAATTGTAGTAAAGGGACTGTTTTGTCTCTGCATATAGCCCTTTATTGTCGGGGAGAAAAGTGAACTAGGATTAGCACTGCAGGAGAATGCTTTACTTCAGAAAGTGAACAAGACTGTCTAAAATACTAATCAGTCAGAGGGAAAACAAGTCAAAATGAATTCCAAGGCCTGTGGATGAAATAAAACGGAGGCTCTAGGCTGATTTTTTCCAGTATGAAGAGGGAGCATTGTGTGATTGAAGGCTCTGTCAATCTTCATGGATTCAACAATAATATATTGAATGTTAAGTCAGATATTGTGCTAACCTCTAATGTTGTACCATTTTATGTCCAGTTCTACCAGATGCATCAATTAATCTACCTTATATAGTTCTACAAGATACATCAATTTATTCTATTCTAAGCTCTTTCTTAAGTTTGCTTTCTTTATATAATTCTGATATATTAATTCTTTCAACCAACCAATTCTAGGAATCTCAGACCCCCACAAACTCAGATTTTTATCTTCTCAATTCAGTAAGGTTACCTGTCTCTATCTGGGTTTCTCTTCTCAACACTGTGGTTTCGGCATTGCCTTGAGACAGAAAGCCTGGATAATCACAGAGCCAAGCACTATGCTAGACATTAGAAGGCCAATAAAAGGCAATAGAAATAGGTAGGTCTCTACCACATGAGGATTATATTTTATAGGGGTAAAGAGAAAAATATTAAATTTACAAATTGCCAAAAGAAAATGATAAATTTCATGTGGGAAAGTAACTATGATATATATAACAATGTTATATAAGAATGGATTAGGGGACTTCTTTAGATGGAATGATCAGGGAAAATATCTCAGAAAAGGTTGTCTATAAATTACAACCTTAAGGATAAAGAAGTATTATATGGAGAATTGGAAAAGTGCACTTTAGAAAAGGAATTCATATGCAAACATTTTTGAGACAAGTAGCCTATGAACTACAAGAACTGTATGATCAGAACACAAATAGCCCATGCAAAGACAAAGGGATGGGAAGAACAGAGTGAACAATGGGATAGTGGTGAGAGATTGGATTTGTAAGATCCATAAGAGCTAGGTCTTGTGGGACTTTGCAGATTGCATTAAGGAGTTAGAACTCATTCTGAGTGCAGAGAGCCACTGAAAGTTCGAAATTGAAGAATGATAGGATTCAATTTACATTCTAGAGATAATCACTCTTGCTACTGTATGAGAATGAACAAGAGAAGAGCAAAATTGGAAGAGAGCAAATCAGTATAGAGGTTATTACAATAATTAGATGAGAGGTAATAATCCAAGTGGTTATTGGTGAGATAATAAGAATTGGAGGGATATGAGAGAGGCATATCTTAAAACTGATAGGACTCTTAATGAGTTGAATAAGGAATGTGAAAGAAAAAGTAGAATCAATATGACTTCTACATTCTTGGCTTGAATAATTTGGTAGATGTTGGTGCCACTTAGTCAATAATAAAGACAAAGGGAAGGATACTTCAGGTGAGAATCTGCTAGAGAAATTAGAGTTCTTTTTAGGAAAATGTTAAGTTTGGAATATCTATTAGAGATCCAAGTGGAAATATCAATTAACCAGTTGTATATGTACACCTAGAATTACAAGATAAATTCCAAATTTCTAACCTTTAGAGCCAATTTTGCTTGTGTAAAAAAATACAGTTACCGATTTCCACTTCTGACTATAGGCAAGTAATAGTGGCTGGAATTACCTTCTCATGATAAACTATTAACTACACAAAAAATATTTCTTGACACTGCAAACAGCCCAGGACTTTGATACCTGACAGAAGAAGGAAAAAATGAGATGAACCCTATCATCACCTGCCTGGAGGCAATTTCCAGATTACAAACTGAGAGAGAGAATCTAAACAAAGATAGTGGCCTTATTGAATTGAGATTAATATCTGAGTTCAGGGAAGATTAAGTTTCTAGAATTGGTGGGAGATAATTTCCTTTTTTTAAAAATTTTTTAAATACTTAATTATTTTGAGAGAGAGAGAGAGACAGAGCATGAGTGGGAGAGAGAGAGAGAGGCAGACACAGAATCCAAACCAGGCTACGGGCTCTGAGCTGTCAGCACAAAGCCCAGTGCAGGACTCTGACTCATGAACCATGAGATCATGACCTGAGCTGAAGTCGGACCCTCAACCAAATGAGACACTCAGGTGCCCCAAGTGCGAGACAATTTCTAAGAGCAGAAATCAACACAGAGAGAGAGGCTCAAATGTCTCAATAGGAATTCTCTTGACTCTTTGGCTGAATATCAATTATTACATGTTATGTACAAAATCAGTTTCTGAGAAAAGAACAAATACCAGGAGAACTATAGCAGAATTCTGAGGAGTGGCATAGTAGTAGAAATTGTTTAGTTCTGCTCCATCCAAAGTAGAAAGGCCTCATTTAATAAACATGAAAATCAGTCAGACACACAAAAGTCTACACCCTAAATGTAGGGATTAATCTGCTCTAGAGTAAAGCCACCGTAGCTCAACTCTCAGAAAGCTTAAAAATAATTTTCAAAAAAAGTATCAAACTAATCTGTAACTAACTTGGCTTTCCATAAGAAAAAAATGTTTAATACTCTTAAAAGGTAAATAACAAAAATGAGATATCAGCAATGTAAAATTCACAGTATCTGGTGTACCAAAAAAAAAAATGCTAGAATACAAAGGAGCAGGATAATGTGTTTTATAACTGGGAGAAAAATTAGACAAAAGAAAGAAGCTCAAAAATAACAGAGATGATAAAAGTAGTCAGCAAGGACATTAAAGCAGCAATTATAGGGGCTCCTGGGTGGCTCTGACGGTTAAGCGACTGACTTTGGCTCAGGTCATGATCTCAAGGGAGCCCCGTGTCAGGCTCTGTGCTGAGCCTGCTTTTGGTTTTGTTTCTCTTTCTCTCTGCCCTGCTGCCCCCTCACCCCCCCACCACTCGCGCTCTGTCTCTCTCTCTCAAAAATAATATTAAAAAAATTTTAAACAGCAATTATAAATGTTATATACACTAAGATGTCAAAGATAACATAATGAGGAAACAAGTAGATTATATAAAGAAGAACAAAATGTAACTTTTTCAGATAAAAACTTATACTTACTAGCATTTAATAGTAGATAGATTCTTTGGATGAAAATATCAATAAACTTGAAGAGACAGTAAAAAAAAAAAAAAAAAAGCTATCCAAAATGAAGCATACAAGGAAACAAATACTAAAAAATAAATTAAAAAAAAAAAAAAATGAACACAGACTTCACAACCAGCGTGACAGCACCAAGTAGTCTAACATACATGTGACTGGGGTTCCAGAAGGAGGAAAATGGTGGCAGGCGAGTGTGGTCAAAACAGGTAAAATGAGGGGCGCCTGGGTGGCTTAGTCGTTAAGCGTCCGACTTCTGCTCAGGTCATGATCTCACAGTTCGTGGGTTCGAGCCCCGCGTCAGGCTCTGTGCTGACAGCCAGCTCAGAGCCTGGAGCCTATTTCAGAGTCTGTGACTCCCTCTCTCTCTGACCCTCCCCTGCTCACGCTGTCTCTCTCTCTCTCTAAAAATAAATAAAACATTTAAAAAAAAACAGGTAAAATGACTAAAAATATTTGAAGGAATGATGACCAAATGTTCGACACTTCATGGCAACTATAAATCCATAGATCCAAAGAGCTCCACAAAACCCAAAGGATAAACTCACCTATGTATATGTATATACACACACTTGCAAATGTACACACTCTTATGCCCTTCATAATATTGCTAAAATTTAGTATAGATTTATTATCAAAAACTATGTAAATCCAAAGACAATGGAATAGCATCTTTACACAGGTGGTAGAAAATAATTCTCAACCTGCAACTCTTCATCTGGTGAAAATATCTTTCAGATTAAAAGCCAAGTAAAAACTTTCTCAGACTAACTGAATCGAAGAAAGTTTATAAACAATTTCTAAGGAATTTTAAAGGAATTTCTTTAAGCAAAAAGGGAAAAAACCCCACGAAGAACAGATGGAATACATAGAAAACAAACAGTGAGGTGATATATACTTGATCCATGAACAACAGAAGAGTTGGGATGCAAACTCTGCTCCATGTAGTCAAAAATCCTCCTTTAACTTTTAACTTCCGATAAACTTAACTATTAATATCCCACTAATGGGCAGGAGCCTTACCAATAATATAGTTGATTAACATATATTTTACATGTTATATAAATTAGATATTGTATCCATACAATAAAGAAAGCTAAAGAAAACATTATTTAAGAAATCATAAGGAAATGAAAATACTTTTGTGATAATGAACTATAAAAACATCCATTTATGGGGTGCCTGGGTGTCTCAGTCCATTGAGCATGTGACCTCGGTTCAGGTTGTGATCTCGCAGTTTGTGAGTTCAAGCCCCAATTCAGGCTCTGTACTGACTGCTCGGAGCCTGGAGCCTGCTTCAGATTCTGTGTCTCCTTCTCTCTCTGCCCCTCCCCTACTTGTGCTCTGTCTCTCTCTGTCTCTCAAAAATAAGTAAATGTAAAAAATAAAATAAAATAAATAAATAAATAAAAATAAAATTAAAAATTCACTTATAAGTAGAAACAGTGCAGTTCAAGTCAAGCCAAAGTTGTTCAAGAGTCAACCATACAAACCAAATCATATCAATAACTGCATTAATTATGAAAAGCCAAATAGTCCAGTTAAATAACAAAGACTGTCAAACTGGATTAAAAAATCAAGATCCTGGGGCACCTGGATGGCTCACTCCAACTCTCGATTTTGGCTCACTGTTGTGAGATTAACCCCATGTTGGGCAGCACACTGACAACATGGAGCCTGCCCAGGATTCTCTCTCTCCCTCTTCTCCGCCTCTCCCCCACTCGAGCAGGCACTCTCTTTCTCTTTCTCTCAAAAATAAACACATAAACGTTGAAAAATAAAATGAAGATTCAAACTAGATGTTGTCTATGAGTAACTGATTTTAGATGCAAAGCCACAAATTGTTTAAGGATATTTAACATCAAAGGATGAGAAACACACCGTAAATACATCAATATAAAGAAAGCCAAAATAACTATATTAGTATCAGAAAAAGTAGTCTTCAGAACAAGACATACTTCCAGACATAAAGAAGAACAGGGTCAAATTTTCAAGAAACCATAATAATCTAAATGTATATACAGCAAATGGCAGAGGTTCCCAATACATGAAACAGCTAATCCCTGACACTGAGAAGAGAAAGCTACTCCAAGAATTTAAAGAGTGAAACAAACAAACAAAGAAAAAAAGTACAACCATAGCTGGAGACTGGAATACCCCTCTCTCAGTAGTTAATAGAACAAGTATACAGAAAATCAGTATAGACATAGAAAGTCTGAACTATACCATCATCTAATTGAACCTAATTGGCAGTTATAGAGGATTCTTGATACAACAATAGGCCTGAGATCCAGGGTAGGCCTGAAATCCAGTGACAAGAGTCCTTGTAAGATAACGGGAAAAGAGAAGATGTAAAAATGGAGGCAGAGATTGGACTTACACAGCCCCAAACCAAAAAATGTCTGGAGCCATCAGAAGTTGAAAGAGACAAGGAAGGATTCTCCCACAGAGTCTTTGGAGGGAACATGACCCTGCTGATACAATGATTTTATACTTCCAGCCTCAGGGACTTTGGGAAAACTGTTTTCATTTCTCAGCCACTGAGCTTGTGGTAATTTATTATGGCAGCCTTAGGAAACTAATGTCATGCTATTCACTGAAGAGTGTAAGGAACACCATGGGAAATCTGCCTACAGCTGGCTCCAACCCTGGCTTGGTAGGGACTGTCAAAATCTGAATTCCCAGGATGCTTTGCAGCAGTACCTCCCTAAGTAAAGGCATCTGTTTCCTGTGGTTTTTACTCATATCTCACATAGCCTGTCTATTCTTTCTCTCAGTTTTTAATGACATGACACAGGGTAGGGAGACAAACACCAGATTTGGACTGTCATTTTGATTCTGCTACCGAGCTAGTCATTTCATCTAACTGGGCCTTACTTTTTCATGTGTATGGTGAAGAGGTTGGGCAGGATATGCTCAGCAATAGGTGATCATGGGCTCCTCTTATCATGAAAGGTTTTAGCGCTAAAAAGGCCTGCATCACAGGAAACTCCTCAATCCTGGTAAACTAGGCATTTGGTCACTGTACTTCAAGCATCCTCCCAGATCTCAGACTCCATTACTCAAAGGCTTTCAGATACTTGACATTATTTTTCTTTTCATCTCCTTCTCCTGAATCCATTCTTTTAGGAGTCTCAAAGCAAAAAGCAAGTCCTTTGATTCACATAAATGTTTATCTAGTTTCAAAAGAAGTTCAGGCCTTTGGACTGGGAATTAGCCTGGATATCAGGCTGGGGATCCTCCCTTAACATTAACATGACATTGAGAAGAAACAGAACACCTCAGGTTTCTCTAATTTTTAAGATCATATATTGCATACAAACTATTTCTATGAAGGAGACTATTTTATTGTGGCTCTTGGAGTTATAGGCTAGGGTTATTTAAGATATATGGCAGGGTAGCCCAAACCAATGACTGTGGGAATCAGGACAGTTGACGGTTCAGTGCATCAATTAATTGTACTTTCTTTTTTTCTTTTTTCTTTCTTTCCCTTTTTTTTTTTTTTTTTAATTCTAGGCCTTTGATTCTATTCTTTGGACTCATCAGAATCTTCCCTTGCTATTTTAATCAGTCAGGGGAAGAAAAAAATGTCAAATTCTAAAATGGTGAATCACCTTTTTGCCTTCCTTACAAGCATACAAAAATATTTTTTTCAATAAACCATATAATTATGATAAATAAAATAATCATCCATAATAGTATCATTTCTGCTGCCCACAGCAAACATATACGGCAAGGGAATGGCTGCCTACTCTACTGCCTCAAAAGAAATGCCACAAAGACAATGTCTGTCTGTGGCTTTTGTGCTTAATAATAAGAGATCGACAACTTTAGCATTAATTATGTAAAAAAAAATATGTTGCAGTAATGACACTCTAATATGTTACAAAGCACCCAATAAAAATCTCCCATGATTTTTTCAAGAAGAAGAAATAAAATGAGTACTTTAGTGGAAGATGCAGTGATGCATGTCATTAGTTATTGTAATTTTACATTAAGTGGGCTTATCTCTTTTCCAGATTAAAACTCTGATGTGCTATCAAAGCACAACATCTAGTCACCAATGAAACAATGGCAGTGTCCCCTCTAAAAGCCCCTCAGCACAGCAAAGCTTCCATGAGTCTCATAATGGAGTCAGAAAAATCTCTCTCCATTTCATTTTGTTCTGTGCATTAGTCTCAAAACAGTGCCAATTTCTGTTCTCAAATTGTACATGAGAACAACTCCTCCCATTTTTATTTGCAGCCTCCTCTGAATCTAAGACTCAGACACAAATCCGTGGAAGGAGAGCTAATGACAGTTAGAGTGACAGCCCATATTGTATTCATATTCACCCACTCTCCCCACCCCACTGCTGCGGGAGAAAGCCACATGCACCAGATATCATCACGCTCCTTTCGGCAAACACACTCCTTCTGGCTCTTCCTTCCAATCTGTCAGTTATGCCCAGGCATGTCTACAGCACAGAGAACACAGATGAGGCTTAAAATAAGTGCCATTTCACAGGGGAGAAGGATCTCTACTCCCGCCTTCTGATTTCCAGCACTGGAGCCTTGTGATGCTTGCCTTCAGCAGCAGGATGTTTAGGCTTTTAGAACTGCTCCTGTCTCCTATTGAGGGGCACTTGTGCAGTAGCTCCAAGGATGGCATTTCAAGCCTCGCCTCTAGTTGCTCTTGGCCTTTGTGCCCTTGCATAAATATCAAGGTTTCTGCTATACTCCTGCAACCAAGTCCCCACATTTTTACTGGGATCAGAAAGCTGAACCTCAATCCCTGCCTCAATAACCTCTATGAGAGACTTGGCACCCCCAAGAACTGTACTGCAAGTGCCACTTTCCCCCTCAGAGAACTCATCACATTCAAGTCCGATCCCTCCCAGGATGTTCACCCATTCTTCATGCAACAGCAGGAAACCAGGCTGGATACTACTGTGGCCAGCTGTGAACTCCAGAGAGAGAGGCTTAGACTCAATTCAGTGGACAACGGGGAGTCAGGCTAAGTGCTTAAGTAGGAAAGCAACACAAGACACACAAATAAATACAGAGATCTGCCTCCTATACAGCCCACTGAGTGCAATTCACACCACCTTTGCCTTATCATGATGCAAGCTCAGTCTGCTCCATGTTTTTAACCCTAAAAGTAGAATCGAAATAAGGGTTCTTGAGAACTGGTTATTCTTATTTTCACCAGCCACTCCTTTTATATCACTTTACATTTTTAAAAAGCAAAAGCAAACAAACAAAAAACCTTAGTGCTATTGTGCTTACAAATAATAAAACTGTGATGGTAATGATGTACTTAGAAAATGTCCAGAGTAAAACTGAAATCAACTTGGGCATTCTCAAATATCCTAAGTGCCTTTCCAAATATTTGAGCTCTAAAATAATTCAAAAGGCATTTAGTAGGATGTTTTCCATTTCTTACTTAAACCCAAGTGGGGTTTAAGGAAATTAGAATTCAAGCATTTCTTATCCCTTCACACTTTAGTAGGCCAAATATGATTTGGAAAAAGCTACTTGATATCCAAGAAAATCTTTCTACTTTTTAATGAGTTTTCCCCCCCTTAAAAGGGGTAACGAGAATTCTAATGCAAACCAACTCAGAATCCTCTAAATTTAAACTAAAAACTTAAGCCACAAATACTCAATGTACTCAATGTGTTTGTTTCCTAGTAATGTAGCCGACTCTCTTGTACATTTTAAGAGACATTTCATATCGTTGGTGTAATTCCCACCCTTAAATGTGGGTGTCCATTTTTAAGACCACAGTGTAGTTCAGCTAAGCCAGGGTATAATGGGCTTTCAATAGATATTGTTAGCACACTGATGTATGTGTAGATTTTACCCCAGTTCCCAGAGAATTAAAGTAACAGCCATGGGAGTGCCCACGGTAGATAGAGAAGCCTGAAACACACTGAAGGCTGGTCACTAGGAGGAAAAAAAGACTGAATTCAAGCAAAGAAGATGATATTGAGGGCTTGTAAGTAACTCTGGAAATATCAGACACAGAGAAACAAATGAGTTTATAACTAATCATGCAATCAATTAAGAAAGGAATAAGCCACACAGTCAGTAGGCTGAGTGCTAAGGACTGGCTTGGGGAAGGAAAGAGAGAAACAGCCAAGTCCCTGACCACATGGCACCGATGTTCATTTTTAAGGGCTGATGAACATCACAGTAAAAATAAATATAACATTTTTAAAAAGCAAATAATGGAATGTGAAAACATGGGTAGCTGAGTTAAGTAGAGATATTCACTGAACCACTCAAAACTCCGTTTCCTCCAGTGGTTAAAGGGATAATATTATTTACTTCACAGAGTAGTCTAAGAGTATGTCATTCTAGGTCACTCAAGAGCAGAGATAGAAACTTGCAGATGTCCCACTCAAAGTGAATAATATAAAAAGAGTGTAATAAAGAGAACACTGTTAAAGTATGTGTAGGGAAACTAATTTGAGTGATGGGTTAGAGGAAGACAGAGGAAGAATTACTGAAGAATTAGTAAGCCAGAACACTTGAAGAAGCCCTTAAGCTTCCCCTGAAGCAAAGAAATATGTGTAAATATGGTGTCCCTATAGGACACAGCCAAATATGGTCATACCCTCCTATATTCAAGGGAAAAAATACTAGACCCTACCTCATAATCCCATACCTTGCCACTGGCCAAGCCAAGTGGAAACCAGAGAACAAAGGGGGCCCTTGGTGCGATTCATGTGGGACTGACCCACAGGGCATAGAGCGACATGGGGACCTGACAAAGAGGTCAAAGAGAAATAAGCAATACAGAAATTTTCTAATTACTTGCTATTTTGGGTTGAATTGTGCCCCTTCAAAAGATATACTGAAGTCTGTATTCCCCAGTACCTCAGAATGTGACCTTACTAAGAAAAAGGATCTTTAAAGAAGTATATTAACAGAGAAGTGTTCCCTTCTTACCTGCTAGGGTCTTCGGGTGGTCTAATTATTAAACTGACATAAAACAGATGAAGAGGAGAAAAACAATAACATGTATTACCTCAAAGTTTACAAAAACACAGATTCTGCACCCTGATGTTTATAGCAGCATTATCTACAATAGCCAAACTAAGGAGAGAGAGCCCAAATATCCCTGGACTGATAAGTGGATAAAGAAGAGGTGGTATAAATATACAAAATGAAATATTACTTAGCCATCAAAAAGTACAAAATTTTGTCATTTGCCATAACATGGATGGAACTAGAATGTATTATGTTAAACAAAATAAGTCAGAGAAGGACAAATACCATGATTTCACTTATATGCAGAATTTAAGAAACAAAACAGATCAACATATGGGAGGAGAAAAGAAAAAGAGAGAAAGAAGGAGGATCACCTCGCTGGCTCAGTCAGTTAAGTGTCTGACTCTATATTTCAGCTCAGGTCATGATCTCATGGTCAGCAGATCAAGCCTGAATTGTTACACTCTGTGCTGGACGTGGAGCCTGCTAAAGATTCTCCCTCCATTTCCCTCTGTCCCTCTCACCGTGTGCACTCTCCCTTTCTCTCTTGAAAAAAAAGGAGAGAAGAGAAGAGAAAAAATAAATAGAGGAAAACAACCTTAAGACTCTTAAAGACAGAGAACAAACTGAGGGTTGATGGAGGGAGGTGGGTGGGGAATGGGCTAGATGGGTGATGGGTATTAAGGAAGGCTCAGGGTGTTACAAGTAAGTGATCAATCACTAAAATTCTACTACTGAAACTAATATTGCACTGTATGTTAATTAACTAGAATTTAAATAAAAATTTGGAAACAAAGTAACATGTATACCTCCTGTACACATGGGAAGCACGCAGGAAAACTGAACAACTACGAAATGCCTGAAGCCTCAACTTACATGACATCTTCCACTAAAGACAAAAGATGTTGGGGGTGGGGAGTCCATAAAGAGAAATTACCTGGAAAATCAAGCAAACAAGGGAATGGTTGTTATTTCCAAAAACTCAGTCATTCCCCCTCTTCCTGGTACAGGAGATAGACAAACTTACAAATGGAGATTTCCCTTATAAATGCAAACTTCTACAAAAAACTAACTTCTATCTGGTTTTCAGTGCTTCTTTTGTGTCTTCAGGTTCTGGGGAAAAAAAAAAAAACAGCTTCATGGCATCTGGATGGCTAAGTGGGTTTAACATCTGACTCTTGATTTCGGCTCAGGTCATGATTTCACAGTCTATGAGTTTGAGCCCCAATTTGGGCTCTGCACTGATAATGCAAAGCCTGCTTGGGATTCTCTGTCTCCCTCTCTGTCTGCTCCTCCCCTGCACTCTCTCTTTCTCTCTTTCAAAAATAAATATTACAAAACAATAACCAGCTTCAAATACTCGATATGCCAAAGAAGCCTATCTTCTGTGGTGAAATTGCTCCCCTTCAGACATAATCAAGTTAAAAGGAGGTCATTGTGGTAGGCCCTAATCCTATATGACCGGTGTTTTTATCAAAAGGGGAAATGTGGACATGGACCAATACTCACAGAGGAAAGATGAACATGGAGAAAACCATGATGTGACTGGAGGGAGACATATACAAACCAAGCAACGCCAGAGAACTCCAAAAGGTAAATGAGGCAAGGAAGAATTCTCTAGAGCTCAGAGAGACCATGGCCTGCTGACACCATGATTTTGGGCTCCTAGGCTCCTGAACTGTGCTAATTTGGGGTGTGTGTGTGTGTGTGTTTAAGCTGCCCTGTGTTTGGTATTCTATCCCAACAACCCCAGGGGACTCCTACACCTGTCAAGGTGCTAGGGGCCCATGACTGAACAGATTTAATTTCTCAGAGTAGATGTTCAGTTCAAAATGGACCCTCAAAGAGGATTGTGACCAACTGTTTAATAAGAAAAACTGAGATGTCAGAGACTTGCTCACAGTCACACAATTCATAACCGAGATAAAACAGCAGAGTCCCAGGACACCTCCCTATCTGCCCCACAATGGCAAGACGTGAAGCCACTCTTAGCCTAGCTGAGCTAAAACACTGCGGAGTGTTGTACAATTTCCCCTGGGATATCATCTAAGTTGAAGTATTCTCCAGAATGAACGACAAGAAGCATCCTTTCCTGAAGTCCTGTATCTCTGTGGTATGGGCAGCTTTTAAAGTGGTAGCTTTTAAAGAAGCTAAAGAATACATTTCAGAAATGAAATCTGCCTTTGTTCTTTTTTAGAGCTCAGGAATAAATCTAATAATCCTGACAAAGAACACCATAAACCCGCTAGGACACTGTTTTACTTCCTCGTGAATTAGCAGTAAAAACAAGTTACTCAAACAAAACTCATTGTTTGAAGATTGACTGTTCCACATATCCAAAAAAAAAAGAAATGATAAGAAACTACAGGGTCAGCAATGTAGATTCTCTGAGGGTCTGGGTGGGGGAAGGAGAGAAAGAAAGAAAGCTCCACCCAGAACACATAAATTTCCTATACCACTGTGATGTTTCTTATCTAGAGGAAGCTTTTGTTTACATGTCAATCAACATCGGCAGATCTTCTGAGGACTGGCCACACCTTGGGTTAGGGAATGATCAGGAAGGAATGTGGGAAGGCAGAGGGGAGAGGCTATTTCCTGATGGGTCAGCTGCCTGCCAGTGTCTGGACCCTGGGAAAGTCTTGATGTAGGAATTCCTCTCCTCAGAGAGGAACCGGAGCAGCAGGAACAATGATCCCCTGGTGGTAACTCCCAGGTCACAGGACTTGAGCAACACAGGCCAGCGGCAGCGGGCCATGCCTCAACATGTCCCAGGCTCTCAGCAGCCTGCCGTTCCACCCCCTGGTTCTGTTCCACAGCCAGCCTGTAGCATTGCACTCAAAGCGAGTTCTCTCCAAGGAAGACAATTAGCTTCACACAAGGTTAAAGCTGAGGAATTATTAAAAAGGCGAACCACCTAAGAACAGTCCCATTGGGACTTCCAGCTTGCCATCCTCTTGACTGGTAGCTCTTCCAAAGTAAAGACATGTTTTGACTACCAAGTGAACCCTTCATGTGAGGTTTCTGACTCTTCTGCAGAGATCTAAGTACTCGGGATACGGCCCTCCCACGTAAGACAACTCAGAAATTATGTAACAGTTAATTAAAAGGCCGCTTCCCATGCTTCTCACCTCCAGTGAGGACATGCCTTTTGAGGACAGCTAGCTGAGGAGATACGCACCGCCTCTTCCTTGGACCGAGCACCACCAAATGTAACATTCATTTAATAGAAGCTCAAATAGTTTATTTCTAAAACCGTTTTCTCCCATATACGTAAGTTTCTTCCATGGCTTCTAAAATTAAGCTGTTCTGTGAGGAAGCTTTTAACCTTTTTAAAAGTTTCCTCCAGTTAGAATTAGTGCATAAGAGAGCCAAAGTAAACCAAGAAAAATCAATATAAAACGTGCTATTCAAAACAAGATTTCCTATTTCTTAAGAGCCTAGCTGGAGAACAGCTGTTCCAATAATTTATTTCCCTTATTTTCTTTCACTGAGACATAAGCGGGACACTTGGTTTTTCCTAAGGCATTTTGGAAGCTTCCATGGCCTTCAAATCTGGTGCACTGGTGACCTCTACAGGACATAATTGTGGTCCAGGCTCCGTGGTAAGAATGCAAACCCACTGTTCAGGAAAGATGAATACATCATTAATTTTATAGCTGCAAAATAACTTTTAGCTCTTACAGCACAAGAGATCAAGAAATTATCTCCTCCCAGAAAAAGTCTCCAAGGTGTCGAGTGGTCCATTTTCCCGTAAATGAGAGAACTTGGTTATTCATGAAAATCTAAGAAAAGATGGATTTTTTTCTCTCCCAACTGGAGCTCATTTTCCTAAGGACTCTCAACTCAGCTGAAATACTAGAGACTAACTTAAGTGAGTATCTTCAGCTCTTCTTGGTCTGCTCCCCACACCTCTACATGCTGCCCAGCTCTCAGCACAACTCCAGAGCACCAGAAAAAATATTTCAAGAAGCTATTCTTGAATCCCTCTAAGCCATGGTTCACTACATTCTCCTCACCAGTAGGGCTTCTCAGCCAGGTGAATGGGGTCAGGGAGGTTATCAGGACCACAGAGGTTGGGTTGAAGGAAAAGAATGTACACTGAGTCGCTAATCACTGTTAGGCTTTGCACAAGGTCTTGGGGCGACGTAGCTGCCTTTCTCAGCTCATGAAGAGCCAGGCACCTTGAATCACTTGCTTTCTTAGGAAATGACAGAACCCAGGCTACTTATCCCTGGTGACAGCAATCAGGCTAATCCATGTAGGACCGCTTCTATGTTCTCTCTCCGTTTCACAAGAGCTCTGCAAGGTAAATGGTATTCTCTTCATTTCTCTGTGAAGAAACCGGAAGCCAGACAGCTCAACCTGAGAAAACCATACATATCACCGGAAGTTTGCTTCTGTGTGTGTAATTCCCACCCTATCACAAGGCTTCTAACATGATCCAAAGTTAGAACTGAAAAAGGCTGCTGAGCTCATAGTTCAGCGTTTTCACTTTACAAATCAAGAGACAGAGGAAGTAAAATGACACCCTGAGGCCAAACAGCCCTGTGACAGAGCTGGAGCTCACCGCGAGTATTTAAATTCCCAGGCCAGTGCTTGGGTCGTTATACACAGTCCATGATCATTCCCTCCTTGCCTTTGCAGGAGCTAGAAAGGGTCACTAATGCCATCAACATAAAATACTTCTCCCTTAATATTTCTTCTCCCATTTACTTCACCTGGTTTCCACAGTGGGGAGATCTTTCAGGCTCTCACCTCTAACCCCAAGGCTTTTCTCACCATTTTCTCTTCAAGAGCAAGTGTCCTTATGGACATCTATAGGAGAAAGCAAGTTGAACTCCCCAGGGCAGAAGCACAACCCATTAAAAGAACAGCAAGTCTAAAAACTTAAGATCGGAAGGATGATGATGGAGAATGGAACATCAGAAGGCATTTCTGCAACTGGAAATTTTATTCTTCTCTAAGCAACCACTTATCATATGACTTCTGGAAAACCCCATCAATTTCTCAGCAGGCCAGTTTCCACCCCTATTCTCATGTGAAAGTTTTGTAAAAAATATCTTGTTATCCCATTAATATCGATAAATAAATAATAAAACTATGGTATAGCATGGCATAAAGGATAGCATGATAGGAACAAAAATTATACAATCCATCTATTACACAACAATAGGTATTCATCCATTTTTCCTTCTAGGTCTTCTTTCTACTGCCCAGCTCTGATCCTATCTCTTGAGTTAACACCTCTCAAGAAGGTCCCAGAAATGCTTATCACTGAAATGCTGTTAGCATTTCTAGAGAAGATTTGTTAAGAGGCTGAGAAGCTAGTAACAAAGCAGTGGTTTGGGATTATGTGGGAAGTTCAATGATCTCTATTAGCACTGTCTCCACACCATGGCTGTTGACAGTTTTCTATGACTCATCTTTGCAATAAAAGGAAGAGGTTCCTGGGAACCACCCCGATCTTCAATGCTATTATTTTTAAAAAGTGACAAGCCTCCCTCATTTGGCATCAGGGGCTTCCTATCAAGCCTAAGGAGCTTGACAAATTGAAGCTTGTTAGCTTGAACTGTAGCAATTATTACAGAGAGTAAGGAAAATTCCCATGTTGGTTTCCAGTGAGGTGAAATTTCAGCAACGTTTGTGGAAGTACAGGAAGACCAGTACCCACATACCATGAGGGGTTACCTGGTTGGAGGACTTAATGGAGTAGAATGAACATAGTTCAAAGAATCCTGATGCTTTAAAGCTTTCCCCTGAGTTTTCATATCTGACCTGCCCTATTCCGATTTCAAGGCCAACCGTCTGTCACTGGAACAAGCACTAATTAGCAAAGCCCTTTAAACCTTCTCCATCTTTTTGCCATCCTAGAGCAGTTAATAACAGAATTGTAGCAGGGTTCCCAGCCAGCAGGAAACTGCACACATTTTCCTGAGGAGTATGTGCTGTTCATCTTTATCTAGTTCCTACCCTAGGAAGGATGGTTAGTATAGTGTTATGAGGAGTTTTTCAAAATCAGATATTATTTCTGTAGCCGCCACTTACTGATGCATGTCTAGGGCTGAACAGAGTTCTGCAGCTAGCAAGCGTTAGCACACTCCAATCTCCCACGCCATGCCGTAAAGCAAATCCCGCTTCCCTGACAGCAGATGCCTAATCACAATTAGAAGCAGAGACAAAGAGCTTTCAGCTGAGAAGTGCTACAGGCAGTAAAACTGGGAAGAAGCACTTAAAAGTTTGAGATAATTGTCTGGATAAATCTAAGAAGCAAAATAGTTCTCAAATGCCCTCAGCAGTGTAAGCAAGCAAAACGGGCATTTCTAGGACAACATAGGTAAAAATGAATATAAAGCAGGATAAAACAAGGATCTGGCTTACAGATACAAGACTGCTTTTCTATGTCTAAGAATATGGAACTGGGGGGTTTTTTAGTCAAGTTACAGATTGCTAGGGTCCTACAGAATAGAAAATAGGGAACATGGCATCAGAGAGCGGTGCTATCCAGGATGATTCAGTTTCAGCTGGTGAAGGTGGTTTCATTGACCAAATTTTACTTTGTTTTGATTTTTTAATGCTTTACCAGAAGCAGGCAGGAGGAGTTGGCTTATTTTACAGCCCATGAGGCAGAGACACGCAAATCCTGGTGAGCCCTATAAACAGAGACCACAGCTGTTCTCCAGGCTAACTGCAGAGCACTGCCTCTTCAGAGAAGTTATTAGGTACCTGAGTAATCCTACTGGTGATATTTATCACCTTTGAAAATCAAAGCTGATTCTGTGTACATTTAGCAGTTTTTAGCAATTAAACAGAGGTTCGCTTGGTTTTATTCACAGTGTTCCCGGGCAAGTCCTTGTTGAACATTTCACTGTTTGTTTGTGTTAGGCCTGTGGGAACCACTCCTCCCAGTGCCTTCCTGGTCCCAGGGTCGACTGATGCTTGAGACCTGTCTTTAAGGTAGCCCATTCCTATTTAGTCTTTGGCTCCTCCGGAACTTTACCAGGGGCCAGCTAAATGCTAGGTGCCATCTGAGTGTTTCGTAAATGGTACCCCATTGTTTTTGTAAGGGAGGTAACCCTTACTATCAGTACTGCCTTTTGCTGATGAGGAGACTGAAGCTGCATGAGGTGAGCAAATTGCACAAAGTCAAGCAGTAAGTCAACACTAAAGAAAGAACTCCACAAGATCTCGATCTCAAAGTAACCACACTCTGTGCTAAAAGGCCAGAGCCTTTTTCTAAGAGCAGCTGTTCTGGTCCCATCATTAGTTTCGTACTTAGAGATGCTTCATAATACCAGGCAGCGTGTTAGTGTTTAGGTGACTGTCAGCACTTGGAAGGTAGGGACACTGCCAGCCCAATGACTCATCCATAGTAGACATGCAGCAATTTGTTGCCAATCATCCTCCATTCTCAGGACGACCATGTGATCGTTTGGAAATGGAGTGGGCTTTGGAGCTTGGTTCATGTGGATCAAAATGGCTGAGCACTTTGACCAACGTACTGTGCCTCTTTTGGGCTGGAGTTCCTCAGTTATAACAGAGAGCACACCTTAGGGCCTACCTACCTCATGTTTTCTTGTTTCTGTTTTTGCTTGTCTTTTGTTTTTATTTTTGAAGATGGAACAAGTCCCTTTGTGACAGTTACTGACACATTTTGGGGACTTAACACATGTTTCTCTTCTTCCCTGAATGTAGTAGGACACAGACATTATCAGATTAAAATCTTTAATGGAAAGAGAAGTCAATCATAAAAAGAATACTAATCATAAAATAGTAAATAATGAAGAATATTAATCATAAAATACATTTCATTAAGGAAACCTGCAAAGCTCCATGCGTAAGGAATGTCTGCAATATGAAGTTACTCAGTTCTCACAGAAACACATTATTTAGCACACTGATAGGTACATATTTATCTTAAATATAAGAATATATAGCATTCATTCTGGTAGGAATCACTTTTTAAATTATAAAGTCCAGTGGGAGCTAAAACCCAGTATTCCGAAATTTGTAAAGTAAACAGGTCCTAGAACGAGTTGATAAGCATACCATTACAATATGGGTATGTTTGTGGGGGTGGGGATGTGTGGGCATGGGTGCCTAGCTCTCTTTAATCACCATCTCCTAGATTCATATATGAACTGAAGCTATAATTGATGACTTTGTTAGTGAAGGTTTTATGACTTAAAATACTGCGACTTTTTCATGCTAAAAAATGTAGAACATGCTCCATCTAGTACGGTTTAGGAAGGGATTTTTTTCCAACATGCAAAAGCAAAGGCACTCGCAAGCTTTTAAAGGAAATATTATTTAATATTTAAGCCAATCTGCCAATCTAAAGGCAGATTTTTCACACCCAGAGCACTAGAAGGCCATGCTAAATGTTCTTGAAAATAATATATTAAGATATGCAACATATTTTCATGTACAGCTTATATAAAGTGGGACTAACTTCAGTTCCAACAAAATATCCAACTAGAAGTAGCTTACTCAAGTAAGGATTCTCTCTCTGTTATATACTGCATCTTGCCAAAACTCAAGCACTATGAACCCAAAGAGTAATTGTTTTCTTTTCCTGAAGAAAAATGCTGCCAAGTAATTATGAAACATGTTTTTATTATTTAGAATTTTTACTAGATATTGAGGTCTTAAGTTGGATCTGTATTTTATCACTTCTGTGTGTTCTTTAAAATGTCAAATAAACTGGTTAAGAAATCTCTGAATTTTTCAAATTCAGAGTTTAACTCTTCTGAGTAATTTTTAAGTAAAACCTGCCAATGAGTTTTCCATTCTATAGCGGTCACTATGCTATCAAGAGCAAAAGTGAGGGGCACCTGCTTGGCTCAGTCGGTTAAGCGTCCGACTTTGGCTCAGGTCATGATCTCAGGGTTTGTGGGTTTGAAGCCGAGCGTCCGGCTCTGTGCTGACAGCTAGCTCAGAGCCTGGAGCCTACTTCAGATTCTGAGGCTCCCTCTCTCTCTCTGATCCTCCCCTGCTCACGCTGTCTCTCTCTCTCTCAGAAATAAATAAAACATTAAAAAAAAGAGCAAAAGTTATTTATTCTTAAAATGGTCTAAAGAGCTAAATGCCACTGGTGCTGAGCTCTGAAGCCAACTTTAAAGTAAGTAGGTTTCCCCCCTTAAAGAATGCTGCTAAAATCCATTTAATCCACCATGTCCCCCATCTCCTTCCTTAGTTTTTAGAAATGAAAAGTGTGCTCTGCTTTAGCCTTTAAGTCATGGGCACATTTCTACTCTCAGACGTTAAAGCACAGAAATAACTATGTACCTTAAAACTGAATACTTTAGTAGGAAGTCTGAAGATAGGAAATGCTTGGTAGACTCAAAGAGCAGCATAAGAAAGGAGCTCCTTTTATCCTTCTGTTCATGTAGCTTGTGTTCTCATGGTCACAAGATGGCTGCTATAGCACCAGGCATTAGGTATACATTCAAAGGAGAATTTTTAAAAGGACAGGTTAAATTGTCATTTAACCTTAGCTTAACCTTACCTCAGATCATGAAATGAACCTGTGTAATTACTATTCCAAACAAAATCGAGGTTCTATTAATGATAAAGGAGGCAAAGGAGAGCTCTTTGGGTGTTTTAAAGCCAACTAGCTATGTCTGCTGCTACTGGGAAAAAAAAGATATTCTTTAAAAAAATTTAACTACTATTCTTAAATTAGAAGTTGGAGGAAAATCTCTGGTTTTAGACTAGAGAAATAAGCAGGTGGCTGACAGAGACTGTGGCATTTATAAAAGTCAGTGACTTTTATTTTTTTAGTGATATAGAACCCACTAATATGCTATCTCATTTTAATGCTATAAATTTAAAACTTTTATTTTCAAATCTGCTATCATGTGCTTCAACCCCCTTCCCTACCAAATGTTGGATATTTTCAATAAATTCTCTGCCTATAGTATAATCAGTATCAATGAGATTAAGCAGGTTTTTTGGTTTGGGGTTTTATAAATTAGGGCTACTTCTCTGGTATGACTAAAGGAAAGCACTTTACAAATCCCATTTAATAGATTATTTCAGTTTCTGAGAAGGATAATGTATATATGAGTTAAAAACAGGAGAATCAGTGGAGAAGGTCTACCTTTTAGCGGCCCCCAATGTGTTGTTACTACCCAATACATGGATCATTTTTATTAACACATTATACACTCTTCTCCTCCTGCAATAAGTAATCAGCAATGGAGAAGAATTAATTCTTCTAACATATTCTTTTGTAGGGCTCATTCAATGAATGCTAAAATTTAAGTAATACGAAATCCCCAATAAACAGCTAATCTTGGTGTGTGATGTTGACTTGCTTGAGAATACTACTAGAACAAAAGCACCGAACCCCTTTCTAAACTTTCTCAGCTGATTTTTAGGAGTAAATCCTCACCAAGATGAAAAAAAGTCCTTTAGGGCAGAAAAAGAATCCTTTTATCCTTTGACCTAGGAGTCCATAACGCACCAGGATTTTACATAAACCTGATGTGAGAAAAATATAAGCCATCTAGTGAGTTCAAGAGTCTCCAAACACAGCAGAAAGGATGAACCCTACAGCTGTATGACTGTAACCTCTTACTTATTCTCTGAATTTCCTTTGATCTACTATATTCCTACTCAGTGTAGATATTCCAACAAATGGCTGATTCTACTTAACATTAAAAATTAACCAGCCTCCATTTCCATAAGGTCAAATATAGAAGGTGGGAATGTGTTTTGGAGTTTCCCAGCAAGCTTCTGATCTGAAAACACATGTCATCTGCCTTGTGACAGAACTCTGATGCAGTGATTGATGCATTTGGGTTAGGTTGAGGTAGCACTTCCCACAGACTAGGTCTCTAAGGGCAAAAGTTTATTAACCTTTGTGGCTGCTCTTATTTCTAGCATAGATCTTCTGTTTTAACACAACAGGAATAAATGCTTATAGAACCAAATACACTTATTTCATTTAAATGCAAGTTGTCCTTACATTTCTATGTATTTGAGTGAGGAAAAAGAAAGAAAGCAAACAAAATCTATCAGGTCTCTTTCAGAAGGAACAGGGCATGAAAGAGAAAGTGATAAAATGTCCCAAATGATCCTAGGACACAAACAAGGCAGAAGCACCAAAAAAAAAAAAAAAAAAAAGTTTCAGAAACTATTTTTACAGCTTCAGAAAAGAAAATTCCCACAAATGTAGCCATCCTGGAAAATAGCAGAATTTCTTTTCCAATATGGTGATTTTATTCTTTTAAATTAATATAATGAGATGAATCTTAAAATGTTTTCAGGGTTTAAGGCCTCCCAAGATCTCGGGCTGGCCCTGCTAGAGGCACTGGAAAAACCAACCAACACTGCCTCACCCAAGGGATCAAGATCACTACCAACAGAGGGAAGTTGTAAATTGATAGTACACACCATACTACATCAACTGCAGCCTGTGCCAGGATGTCTGCATAAACTGTGTCGGAACTTCTCCAGGTAGGGAAGATTTACATGGAATCATCAACTCAAATGGCTAGAGCGATGAGGCAGACTTCTTTGCTCATCGTTTCCACATCTAACTTCATGCCTTCTAGCTTCCTGATAGAATACCATTTATGTTCAGATACACACTTCCCTCCAGGCAGAGTTCAGCAGTTTTTAGTGTATGCACAAAGCTGGGCAGCCACTCACCTACTGCCAGAACATTTTTGTCACCCCACAAGAAACACCATCTTCTTTTTAAGTTTTTCTCTACTCCTTTCTCCCTCTCCCTAGCAACCACTAATGTACTGTGTTTCCATAGATTTGCCTATTCTGGGTATGCCATATAAATAGAATAAAAAAGTATGTGAGCTCTTGTGACTGGTTTATTTTCCTTTGCATACTGCTCTCCAGATTCATGCATGTTTTCACAGGTACCAACACTTTGCTTCTTTCTGTATATCACATTTTATTTAACCACTTATCGGTTAATGAACTGATGGGTCATTTCTACTTTTTGGCTAGTATCAATGCTGCTGCAAACATTTGTGGGCCATTTTTTGTGTGAACATACTTTTCATTCTCATGGGTATATCCCTAGGAGGATTTTAACTTTGGTTTTTACTCTGAGTGAGATTGTACATCATTGGGAAGTTTTGAGCAAAGTAATGATTTACATTTTTAAAGGACTGTTCTGAATTCTGTGGTTAAGAGTAGATTGTATTTGGAAAAGGATAGAAGCAGATCAGTTTGAGGCCATTATTTTTTAATAGCAAAAGTGGCTAAGACCAGGAACGCAGCACAAGTAGTGCTGAGAGGTGTTCAGAGTGGAAATATACTGGAAGTAAACCTAACTAGATTCCCAGAAGAAAATGATAGGGGGTGCAAGATAAAAGGAAGTCAAGGAAGACTCCAAGGTGTTCGTCCTGAAGAACTAGAAAAGTAGAGGTGCTACTTACTGAAAGGGCAAATAGAACTTTTGGAAGTCATTGTATAGGTGGTGTTTAAAATATTAACCTCTCAGGTTCTTTTAAACATAGGTAGCATCCCTACCTTCACCTCTTCAACAATCTGTGGGTCTACCTGCTAATATATTTGGCAAATTCCTCAGCTGTCCGTAGACATGCCCACAAAGCATTATTCTGTCATTTCTTGGCCACAAATGATCATATGGCCAAAAAACAAAAACAAAACAAAACAAAACAAAACAAAAGCTGTGGCTTCAATTCTTTAGTCTTGCCCAGTACATAGGGTATTTTATCCTTTCTGTAAGCCTTTTTTTTAGTGACATCCCTGGGCAGCACTCAGTGTTGCTAGCTATAATATTGCTTCATTGAACTCATATATCTCCATCAGTCTATTAGTTTTTGAGGCCAGGAACTATCTATGGTCTGAGCATTAGAAATCTATTACTATTGTAACAAACTAACACAAGCTTAGTTATTTTAAACAACACAAATGTATTATCTTACATTTTTAAAGGTCAAAAGCACGAAATTGGTCTCAATGGGCTGAAATTGAAGGGTTAGCAGGAATGTGCTGCTTTCCAAAAGTTCCAGGAGATAATCCAATTCCTTGCCTTTTTCAATTCTAGACACCAGCAGCACTCCGGCTCGTAGAATCATTCTTCCATTTTTAAAGCCAGCAATGCCAGGATGAGAGGTATTCATTCTGCCTTCTCTCTGAATCTCCTTCTGCCTCCATCTTCCACTAATTAGCACCCTCGTAATTACACTGAACTCACCTGAATAACCCACGATACTCTCCCCATTTCACGTCGACTGATTGGCCACGTTAATTTCATCTGCAGTTTATATTCCCCTTGCCATGAAACCTAACTTATACCAGTTTCTGGAACTAGGTAGGCATTGATAGATAAAAGGAGTAGAAAACTTTAAAGAAAAAAACATTATATCTCCAGTCTTAAAAATCTTACATGTAGCTTACTGTATGGGGTATAAGTAAGATTTTTAACATTGTAAGCTTGTGACGCTTAAGGAGTCCAGAGAATTGAATTTGAATTAATCTAATCCTCTGATCAACATTAACACTGAAAGTAGTTTTCAAGTATTTTGCCAAGATCCTATACATTTATCAAGGCAGTGAAAGCCAACTAGCAAAATTTCTCAACCCACCCCATGCCCACAGAACTGTATTCCTCCATTAACTTTATTTGTATTAGCTGTTTGTCTACTTTTCCTGTTAGTCCATGAAGTTCATGCAAATAGTGCTCATTTGCCTCTCTCACTCATTATTATGAATACCCAGCACTTGGCACAGAGAAGGTGTTCAATCAATTATCGGTGAATGACTTTGTTGAATTATTACCCACAAAGTACATATTGAATCAGAGGCAGCTTTCTCATCATCAATGCCCTCATCCTGAAACCTTGGAGACTCAGCCTTGTTGATGCTTCTCTTGGGACATCTGCTCTTTGACTCACTCTTTAGATGCTGACCTCTACATTGAACAGACATTTGTCAGTTAATCAGCAAACTGTTCTGTATCCCACACAGTGAAATAAGAACATTGCATATGACTAAACTGATTGTATCACAGACACAGTCACAGAAATGGAAATTTCCCTCCAGTGTATCTTCAGGTTGAGTCTTCACAAAAGAAACATTTTGTGGGTGTATATGAGAACAAGTTGCAAGCAAAATATAAGTTGAGTATATTTGATTTTTATTTAGTTTTTCAAACCTAACTCCCTTGAATTTGTGAGTAATCTTATGCAATTATTAAAATGTGATTCATCCTGGAATCAATTCCAAATACTTTATCCTTTCAAAGATGGCTGTTTGTCATGATAAGTGAACAGATTATCAAGCAGTGGTGCAGGGAACCACAGAATTTCCTGTTAAGTCTATTTATATAAAAAATATATATGTATAATGTATTTTATCAAATCCCACCCCACCACGGCATAAAGAGCTGTGGTTCTAGAATTGAAAAGAGTTTTTTAAAAATTAAAAAGTCAGAGCACACTGAAAGGGAAGAACATATTTTTGTGGAAGTGGACGCTCTCACCACTGAATTTGGCTGCCTGCCAACTCCAATTCCAATCTGCATCCAAGTAGTTGCTTCAGATACTAGAACACTGAGCAAGTACAGACTATAATGATTTAGTCCATAATCTTAGATTCATCCAGACTCTGCTTCTGAGTTTATACAATACCATATAAACTCGAAGTCTGAGAGCCTGGACCATCAAATCAGACTTCCTGAGTATGAATCCCAGTTTGTCCATTTAGT
This sequence comes from Hyaena hyaena, assembly GCF_003009895.1. Taxonomy (NCBI): domain Eukaryota; kingdom Metazoa; phylum Chordata; class Mammalia; order Carnivora; family Hyaenidae; genus Hyaena; species Hyaena hyaena. The sequence goes on along the minus strand of NW_024082230.1, from coordinate 193,590 downwards.
ACTTGTGTGGCCTTGAGAAAGTTTCTTTACTCTTTACCTCAGTATTCTCAACTAGAAAACAGAGTGTGATAATAATAGAAACAACCTCATTGAATTATTTTAAGTATTAAATATATTAATATATGTACAGATCAAGGTGCTGGGCTTGGCACATTTTAAGTCTTATGTGAGATTTTACTATTATTATCACTGCTGTCTGTAGCTTCCCAGAACCACTTCATTTCTGTTCTTTCTCTAAGTGATCCCATCGACTCCCATGCCTTTAAATGCCAGCTAGGCTGTATTTTACACCCAAATGCCTAGTTCCATTCCTGGCAGCTCCTTCTGGGCCTCAGATGTACATAGCCAAAGTCCTCCTTACATGGCCCCTTGGATGGTTTATAAGCATCTGAACTTCACATGTCTAAAACATAACTCTCGGCATGACCCCACAAATCAAATCCACTCTTCTCCAAAACTCCCACAGTAAATAACATTGCTGTATACTCCACTGCTCAGGCCAAAATCCTTGGAATAATCTCTTTTGCTCCCATAGACAAATAGTTCTATTAGTGTTACATATGAAATACATTCTAAACATATCTGTGTGTATGTGTGTGTGTGTGTGTGTGTGTGTGTGTGTGTGTGTCTATGGTTTCCACCCTAGTCTAAAAAAACATGACCTTCTACCCAGAGTACCACAGTGGTAGCTTTATAACAGGTCTTATACATTCACTCTTGCTCCCTGTAATCCATTTTCCATAGTCATGGTCATCTTTTAAGAACATAAATCAGCATAGATTACTCCCCGCTCAAAGCCCTCTAATGGCTCACTATTAACCTCCAGATATAATCAGAGCTTCTCACAAGGCCTAGAAGAGCCTGGATAATTTGGCTTCTATCTATTTTACCAACATCAGGCCTATCACACTGGGGTCTGTCTATGCCAAAAGGCAAGCTCCAGACTTTGTGTTTGCTTTTCCCTGTCCCAGGAAAGTTCTTCTCTCAGATAGGGTGGTTCTTTCTCATCATTCATCTCTGAGCTCAAAGTTTCTTCCTCAGAGGTGTCCATTCCTCTACCTGCCATCGTTCTCCATTACGTTAGATTATTGGATCACCCTATTTCATTTTCTGTATCACCTTTATTACTAGGTAAAAATATCGTGTTAATTTTAGGTTTATATATTGTTGACTGGCCTATACTAGACATATAATAGGCCCTAACATGTAATAGGCCCTATGATAGAATACTGCCCCCTCAAAGATCCCTAGAACCTGTGCATATGTGACCTCATATAGAAAAAAAAAATTCTAGATGTGATTGAGTTAAAGGTCTTGAGATGTAGACATTGCTCTGCATCATCTAGGTGGGCCCAATGTAATCACAAAGGTCCTCATAATGAGAACACAAGGAATCTAAAAGTCACAGACAGGAGATAAGACAGTGAAAGTATAAGATGGAGTGAAGCACTTTGAAGATGGAGGAGGGGACATGTACCATGGAATACAGGCAGCTTCGAGAAGCTGAAAAAAGCAAGAAATGGATTCTCCCCTAGAACCTCCCAGAGGAATGCAGCCCTGCTGGCATCTTGATTTTAGCTCCATAAGACCAATTTTGGATTTTTTTCCCTCCAGAAGCAGTAAGATAAATTTGTGTAATTTGTTAAAGCAGCAACTGGAAATGAGTACAGACTCTCAGGTAAGTTTGTTGAAAGAATAAAAGGATTCTAAGTGTGGGAGATAAAGCAGTAAAGAAAAAAAAGTAGGAGGCATACATTTCTGTCTTCATGGAGCTTATAATCTAGCAGAATTAAAAGAAAAAAATAAGTAATAAAAATATATTATGTGGTGAGCGCCTGAATCACTCAGTCGGTTAAGCGTTTGACTCTTGACTTCAGCTCAGGTCATGATCTCAGGGTTCATTAGATCAAGCCCTGTGTCAAGCCCTGAGCTTGGGATTCTTTCTCTCCCTCTCTCTCTCTCTCTCTCTCTCTCTCTCTCTCTGCCTTTCCTCGGCTCACTCACTTTCTCTCAAAATAAATTTGAAAAACTAAAATATATACCTATTATGTGGTAAAGTAAAAAGGTAACAAAAACTAGGGGAAAAAATAAACTGGGGAGAGAGACAGAAGAAGCTAGGTGGAAGTTATTGCAATTTTAAATAGTATCTTTAGGGATGGTCTCAGAGAGAAGCAGAGAGCTAAACAGATATGTGGAGGAAGGGAGGGAATGAGCAATGCAGGCAAGTGAGTAGAGGATTCTAGGCTAGTGAGGACTTGGATAGGAGGTTGCCTGATATGTGAAAGCAGCAACAAGGCCAACAAGGCTGGATCAGAGCTATGAAGGGAGAGTAGCTGGACCTGAGGTCAGAGAGGTGGGGTGGTTAGAACCCATTGCAGAAGCCATTGCAAGGGCAGGGGCTACTACTTCAAGTGAGAGAGAAGCTTCTGGAGCAAAGAAGTGCCTTCACCTGATTTACATTTTAAAAGAACCATTCAGGCTGAAGCTGGGTTGAAACTTGGGGTGGGACCAGGGAGGAATCAGGATCCTCAGGAGGATTTACAGTGTTCAGATGAGGGAGAAGGGACCTCTGGACCACTTGATAGGCATGAAGACTCCTGTGTCTGAAACAATTTACCCCGCTGCTGGCAGACCTCTTCTCATTCTCAACACTAAGCTGAGTGTTACCTTCTCCTGTGTTGTTGTTTTTTTTCCAAATTTTTACCAGTCTTCCATCACCCAAATAAATAGAGATCTTTTATCTCCATCTTTGTGCTCCTATCACATCCTTAATCTACCTTTCTTATTTAAAAAATCATTTTGAGGGGTGCGTGGGTGGCTCAGTGGAGTGTCCAACTCTTGATTTCAGCTCAGGTCAGGATTCCAGGGTCATGGGATTGAGCCCTGTATCAGGCTCTCAGTTTAGCCTGGAGTCTGCTTGGGATTCTCTCTCTCTGTCTCTCTCTCTCTGTGTCTCTCCCTCCCTTTTTCCTCTTTCTAAAATAAATAAATTTTTAAAAAAGGTTAAGAGAATTATTTTGCAATAATTTTAGGCTAATGAAAACTTGCAAAAATAGTACAAAATTCCAATACACTCTTCTCCCAGCTTTCCCTGATGATAACATCTTACATAACAGTGCTACATTATCAAAATCAAGAAAATGACATTGAAAATACTCTGAAGGACAGAGTGTACTCATTCTTTAGTTTCTGCATACATTGTGTGTCTATGTCCGAATGTTTCCAAAAATTTTATCTCAAGTATGGATTTGCATCATTATAATTTTGTCATTTCAAAATTTTCATATAAATAGAATCAAAAAGTAACCTTTTAAGACTTGCTTATTTCACCCAGCATACATAATACCCTTGAGATATATCCAAGTTGCTGTATCTGTCAATAATTCACTCCCTTTCGTTGCTGAGTAGTATTCCATTGTATGATCTATCACAGTTTGTCTATTTGCTCACCCATGAAGGACATTTGGAATGCCTCAGGTTTGGGGATATTATAAATAAAGCTTCTCTGACTGTTGTGAATAGGTTTTTATGTTAATGGAAGTTGTAATTGCTTTAGGAAAAATATCTAGGAGAGTAATTGCTGGATCATATGCTAAATATAACTTTATAAAAAACCATTGGGGCACCTGGGTGGCTCAGTTGCTTGGGCCTAAAACTTTGGCTTAGGTCATAATCTCACGGTTTATTGGTTCGAACCCCGCTGAACAGCTCAGAGCTTGGAGACTGTTTTGAATTCTATGTCTCCCTCTCTCTCCCCTCCCCAGATTGTGCTCTGTCTCTCTCTCTCAAAAATAAATAAACCTTAAAAACTAATGCCAAACTGTTCATCAGAGGAGCTGTTTCATCTTTCATTCTCACTAGCAACGTATATATGAGAGACCTAGTTGCTCTGAATCCTTACCAAAAGTTGATTATCATTTTTTTAAATTTTAGCCCTTATAATAGGTATGTGGTGATACCAAACTGTGACTTTATTCAGCCAATTCCTTAATGGCTAATTATCTTGAGCAGCCATTACTGGGCATCTGGACATCCTCTCTAGAGAAGTTCATGATTTTTTGCGCATTGTCTAACTGGGTTGTGTTCTTGTTATTGAGTTTAGAGTTCTTTATATTTTCTGACTACAAGTCCATTTTCAGATAATGTGACTTGCAAATATTTCTCCCCAACTGTGATGTGTCCTTTCATTCTCTTAAAAGAATCCTTCTCAGGGTGAAAGTTTGTAATTTTAATAAAGTTCAATTTATTAATTTTTCTTTTATGCATTGTCCTTTTGAGGTAGTCTAAGAACTCTTTGCTAAACTCTAAGTCAACAAGGTTTTCCATTTTTTTTGTAAAAGCTTTATAGATTTACATGTTACATGTAGATCTCTGATCAATTTTGAGTTAATTACTGTGTAATGTGTGAGTTTTATTTTGAGGCCCATTTTTGCACGTATGGATAGTCAATTGTTCTAGTGCTATCTGTCGAAAAGACTACCCTTTCCCTATTGAATCACTTCTGCATTTTTTGGCATAACTTCATAGTTCTATTTCTAGATTTTGGACTTTGTTCCATATCACATGGTGTTTTAATTGTTGAATTCCCTGTCTTTCTCTTACTCTCCCAGTGGACTTGAAAGTGATGATTGTGTATTTCTCAACTCTGTTTCCAGGGCATTTGGCACAATCTAGCCCATAGTAAACTTACAATGAATAAAAGTTTATTAAATGAATGAAAGAAATTTGGCTCCTTTGATTTTTAGAAGTGGTGAAACACCTAAGTTAGCTTAAATTTTTGAGAGGAAGTAGAAAGTATTTCCACTAAATTATCTTTTATCCTCTCCAGAATTTTTTCAGTGGCCATCTGTTCATATCACTTACTACTTTTTGAATCAATCAAGATATTACTATATTTTGTGTAATATATGCACAGATATATTCACTCTAAGGGAGTTACAATATGAGATATGGTCCTTGTTCTTAAGGGACTGGTTTCTCACAACATGGCATAATGGGAACACAGAAGGACTTCATGGTCAAGCAATGCTAGGATGAGCCCCATATGGCCACTTATTAGCCATGTGGCTTTGGGCAGGTTATGTAATTTTTAAAGCCTCATTTAATCAATAGGTGTGATGGTGATGATAACAGCACATACCTCATAGGGGTTTTGCAAAGATGAAATCCTATTATGCAGTTAAAGCCTAAGCACAGGGTCCTCAGAGCACTTAGTAAAGATTCAATAATGCTACCTGCCATTATTAATGTGCATTTATTAATGCTATTAATAGAAATTTTTGTTACATATAATATCACTATAACTAAGCCCTTTGAAGATGACTTGACTAGGCTCCAACAAAGTGGATTAAGCAAAGTCCCTGTTCCATCTTGCAACCTAAGTCAAAATTATGAATCTATTTTCAATACCACTTATGGTCAGTGGTCCTTCGGGTTTCTAACTACTTCACAAAATCTGTTTTAAGAAGCACAGGGCATTTTTAAATCAGCAGTAAGTGCACTTTTCAGAATTGCATTAGTAGAGATATAAGTATTCACTTAATAAAGAGTGGAAGTTGCTAACTTGGCAGGCTGCATTTTGATTACAGAAAACTGGCCATCCCAAAAAGTTAAATAAACTTTCTTCTGCTCTCAGGAAACCATTTATGCTTTGCACTAGGAATGACACTTATGTGAATATGATTCTCTTTGCAGTCATTAATCGCATCTCTCTAAGCATCCTAATGAGCTCAAGTGAATTTTCTAATTATTCTATGCTTTCTGTGAAGACATTATTCTAAGTGCCAATTATAAACAAATACATAAACATTTGCTGTTTTAACACATTTTTTTACCCTTCATAAACACCCAATATGTTTTATCATTTCTTCATGAACTTACACAGTTCTCTTCTGGAGACACATAATAATGGATGAAATGACAGTAAAAAAAGAGTTCTGATGCCTCAAAGCTTTCATTACAATAAGGTCATGGATAAGTTGGAGATGGCAACTCTTTGTTGGTTTCTAAGATAGTTCCCAAGCAAAGATGTCTGTGTTCTGACTGCAGAGAACACTACTGGGAAGTCCATAAGCATCTTTAAACATTGAACCTTTCCATTAAGAAAATCCACATCATAACCAAACAGTATCTGCAGTATCACTATTTATAAAACCCACTGGGGACCATTGTATCAACTATGGAGTCCCTGAAAATACTACCCCAATTAACCTATGGCTGAAACAAAGACAAGTTTATTGCTTCCTGTAGTAAGCAAGACTGCTGCTGTGACAACAACTTAGTAGCTTTGAGGGGAGCAGGCAAAGACAAGATTCTTATGAGGTTTGTGGTCTTGTGTAAGGTGAATTTTTCATCGGTAGGAAATGGAAGTGAAGGGCTTTGGAACTGGGCGAAGGCCATGACAAAACTGTTAGGATAGTTGAAACATGGTGAGATTTAGAAGGGAGACTTGAAGAGTGGCCAGCTATTAGCTGAATCTCATAGAGAGACCTAGTATGGAGAAGGTGTAAGGAGGCTACCCACATGGTCTATTGTTTTGAAAAAAAAAAAATGGATGTTCCATAAATTCTTGAAATAAGTAATAGAGTTATTTTTTTTCTTTTAAATTTATTTCTGAGAGAGAGAGACAGTGTGAGCAAGGGAGGGTCAGAGAGAGAGGGAAACACAGAATCTGAAACAGGCTCCAGGCTCTGAGCTGGCTGTCAGCACAGAGCCCAACACGGGGCTCGAACCCACGAACTACGAGATCATGAGCTGAGCCAAAGTCGGACGCTTAACCGACTGAGCCACCCAGGCGTCCCAGTAATAGAGTTATTTTTAACTTTATCTTCCCAAACAAGAATTTCTTGTACTAGTAGTGTCCTATTATTAAGGTGACAGTGAGCTGTGTTACAGCTAGTTTTGGTTCTCATGAGAGTGATATACATGTGACTAGGTGTGCAAAGACCTCTTGGCCTCCCTATCTCAACACTGACACCTCTGGTTCAGAGATTGGCTCTTTGTTGATTCTTTTATTTGAGTTAAAGCACTGATGGCTCCAGGATGTCTCTCTTTAAATATAATTTCTCTGGAAAGTAGTAGAAAAATGCACTGATAGAAGTATGAAGTAATCAATTACAGATTTTAAATGATTGAATAAATTATGATTTGATTCAATTATTAATCAGAAGTCATTTTGATGCCTGAAAAGTCATTTTGGGCCTGAAAGATGCTGAGGAAGCAGCACAGTTAATTTTCTCAGGGGAAGCTGTGTGCCCGACCAAAACTCAGGTCATGGCCTCAGGAGGATGGGCTGCTGCTCTGATGGATGCTGTGGGCTAAGGAAACCATGGCAACAGGTGTGGGTTAGAGTACGAGCATGGGAAGATGTGCTGAAAAGGCTACTCTCTCATCTTATCTCTTTAAGAAACACTCTGTGGCTCCTATTTAGGTTCTCAGGGGACTCTTCCCCAAGAATTACCTCTTCTCTTATGAAACCATGTCCTGGGGTTTTCCCACTGTGCCTCTTCCAGGATCACATGTGTACTCTGAGCTCATGTACCATGGTTTTCACTGTGATGGAATTTTGGAGTTAAAACTACACTGAGATCAAGTAAAATAAATGTAGACATAGAAGCCATGAGCCCATTTATGAAATTCAACTCAAGTTTACTTTTATTCTATCTTTTCGACATCATCATTGTTTTCCTATTTTACTTCTTTCTAGCCTAAAGGCTTAATTTCTTCTTACCGTGTTTATGTAGTACTTTTACTTTTTTTAATGTTTATTTATTTTTTAGAGAGAGTGTTTGTGAATGTGAGAGCGGCAGAGAGAGAGGGAGACAGAGGATCCAAAGCAGGCTCTGCACTGACAACAGAGAGCCCGATGTGGGGCTCAAAAATCACAAACTCTGAGATCATGACCTGAACCAAAGTCAGTTACTTAACCAGCTGAGCCACTCAGGCACCCCTAGTAGATTAAATAAAAATGATGACACTTCTTGATATTTTGCTTTGTTAGTAATGTATCCCAATAAAAGGGAAGTTAGAAGAAAGGTAGGAAGAGCCAGAGGTAACTTACTCATTTTACTTTAAATCTCCAAAAGGAAGGACTGAGGTCTGTGTAAGTGTCTTTGTTCACAGACTACAATAATGCACATAAGCTGGAACCCAATTCAATACTGGGATGCTTATTATATTTATGCAAATTGGGATTTGACAGAGTAATTGCAGAAAATTACTTTTTTTTCCTAAAGAGAACTAAGAATTATAGTATCAAGTAATCTATCTATCCTCTGTACATAGTGTTCTCTGAATTTATTTCTATAAACACTTTAACTATAATAACAAACTTTACTGTCTTGTAGCAATTTTGATTTAAAAATCAATGGTAGCAACAGTAGGGCAGAAGAAATTATATAAGATTCTCAGTATTTACAATAGAAAACAAATTAGGGGTACCTGGCTAACTCAATCAGTAGACCATGTGACTCAAGGATTTCAGGGCTGTAAGTTTGAGTCCCAGTTTGGGTGTAAGACCATGTTGGATCTTAAAAAAAAAAGAGAGAGAGAGAAAATTAGATCAAGGATGAGTCAGACAAAACAAATTATAATCAGCTAAATCCAATGAATACTAGGAGGGAATAACTCCTAGATATCATAAAACATGCAATCCTAGGTCGCCTACATACAGGAGAAAGCTCTGAGAGGTTTGAGAAATCAGTTAGAAACAGAAGTTTTCTGTATTTTGAGGATGGGTGGAAAATACATCACAAGACCTTTAAGAGAGTATTCTAGTCAGTTACTTTGTGCTGTGTGGATCTGAGTTAGGGCTCTTCCGGCCAATGCCTTCCTTACATGTGTGTGAGAGAGACAGGAAGAGAGACAGAGACGAATGTACTAATTAATGAGTAACACCTACATGCAGTTCCATCAGAGATTTAATAATATAAGGTCAGAGGCCGGTAACAAATGAATGAAACACACCCAAGAAGGAAAAATAGAAACAAAAAACATACAAATACAGCACAATGACAATACACGATTCCTTACTTCCTGAGAAGCCTCTAGCTGACAGGACACTAATACAGAGTCCAGAATAAGGGAGTGGACTTTAGAGCAGGTTCTCATACTCTAATGTGCATATGAATCACCTGCAAATAAAATCTGATTCAATGCGTCTGGAGTGGGGCCTAAGATTCTCATGTATAATAAACCCAGGTATCATCAATGTTGCTCATCTTTGGGCCGCATTTTGAGTAGCAGGGTTGAGACAAAGCCTAGAAGTGGAAGTTTTATCCCAACAAGAATAAAAGTCTGGGTAGCTGTCTGAGATGAAAACGGAGGAGAAAATTCAAGACCAACATAGCAGGAGGAGATAAAGGAAGACTGCCATATGCAGGCGGCCAGAGACAGACGGGTAAATATAAGCATACGCAGAGGGCTTCTCTTGGAGGGCACATCCCATTCTTATGGGAGGGTGGGAAGATCCTAAGCAGCAGCCTGGAACATGAGCCAACTCTAGAAGCTCTCAACTTCTAGAAGCAGAGGTATAAAAAAGACCTAAGAGGCCCAACTGAGGCAAGACAAGCAGACTACAATTAGCGTTGACATAGACAACAGCTGAAACTCTAAAAAGTTTAGACCGAGACAAACAAAAACACCTTTGGAACACTGTCTGCTTGGTGTTTATATAAATTTACATAAATAAATCAAGGCTTCCCAGGTCACCGGAATAGATACAGTGCACTGTACCAGCGGACAATTACTAATACCACAGTAAAGGAAATCCATCTCTTGCCTTAGTCATCAGGAGAAGATGTCCATTGACCTAGGTTAGTGGCTTTTTGTAAAGCTGGCACCATTTTGATCCTCTTAACCTGCAGGGTTAAGGCAAAATGTCCACCAGTGTTATCAGAGAAGCAGGGACTGGAATGGTTTTCCATACCATAAAGTGCAATTCTTCGCATTCTACATAATACATTTAAATTCACTGTGCTCAAACAAACACTGTTGAATGGGTCTGCTGGAGTAATGAATTTCCATATTTGTATAAACCCAAGCTATTAATGCTTTTTTTAAATTTTTTAATGTTTATTTTTTGAGGTACAGAGACAGAGTGAGAGTGGGGAGGGGAACAAAGAGTGGGAGACACAGAATCCGAAGCAGTGTCGAGGGTCTGAGCTGTCAGCACAAAGTCTGATGCAGGGCTTGAACTGATGGACTGTGAGATTATGACCTGAGCCTAAGTCAGACACTTAACCGAACCACCCAGGTGCCCCTAAAACCCATGCTATTTATGTTTAAGTCCCCATCATATACATCAATTCCCTAGACCCTAGGGAACTGGGTGAGGTAATGAGGATAAAAGAGAATGAATAAACAAACAACAAATAAGAGAAGGGATTACTACTCTCAATGGACAGTTGGGTAAATTGATAATCATAGTTTTAATGTGTCATCATGATTTCAACTAACTGTGGCCAAGGAGGAACTCAAACCCATGTCTTCTGACTCCATGTCTCTATTCCCTAAGTTCCTAGGTCTCTGGGCTACATAGTCACCAAGAACTTAAAATTATGTAATTGATAACAGCTTCCCATCTGTATGATAATTTGAACAAGAGGCACCAATATTTCTAAACTGGTATTTATTTATTTCATTTGATATTTTAATCAAGAGCACCTCACACACATAAAGTTCATGCATTCCTCCTTGATAAGCAACGTTAATAGCATTTTGGAAAAAGCTAGGAGTTGAGAGTCAGGTGAACCTGAAATAAAATCCTCAAATACCAACCTTATGACTTTTTTTTTTTTAATGTTTTATTTATTTCTAGGAGAGAGAGAGAGAGACAGCATGAGCAGGGGAGGGTCAGAGAGAGAGGGAGTCACAGACTGAAACAGGCTCCAGGCTCTGAGCTGGCAGTCAGCACACAGCCCGACGCGGGGCCCAAACCCACGAACCGTGAGATCATGACCTAAGCGAAAGTCGGACGCTTAACCGACTAAGCCACCCAGGCGCCCCTTATGACTTTTGACAAGTAATTTCATCCCTGTAAACATCAGTGCCTTCATTTGTAAACCAAGGATAATAATGCCTAACTTAAAGGAGCCATCGAAAAGATTAAATGAGAAAAGACACATCACAGACCCTGGCACTCAAAAGTGTTTTAAACATCTGACTTTAGCTTATTTTGCCTCAACTTTGATAAAATAATTTATATTGAATTGATAATCTGTCTTTTTCTGCCCCAGGCTACTTGCATTTCACTGATATTTCCTCTATTTCACTGACACCGTTACTAGTTAAGGATTACCTCATCTAGTTACCTAAGACGTTCAGCATGAATATAATAAGCCAAAGTGAAAATCAGTTGCTGAGGCCTTTAGATAGAGGTTTCCAGTTTTACAGCACTACAAAAGGGCTATAGCAAGTACATGTACTCTTTAAAAACATCCTGTGATGTTGCCTAAATTTTGGGAAAAATTCAAATGAGGAAAATAACCCCTGAGCTGCTAAATGTTCATTTAATGAATCTGTCTGTTGGAATTCCATGCCAGCCAGCCAGCCAGCATAATGAATCAAGGTTTCTTCCTGTTTGCATGATGACTTAATGTAGCCACCAATATATTCTTAGAGATCAATGAAAGTTTAAATATATATATTTAAAACTATATATACACATAAATAAATATATATATATAGTTTAAAAATGACTTTGTTTTTTTATTAGAGTTGTACTATATATTTATATATTTCCAAATGACATAATGTTACATGTTACATGATTTTGAAATCTAAGCTAACATAAAATGCTACCACATTGTATACATTTTTCTGTGGATTCCTTTTTACTCAACAGTGTGTTTTTGAGAACCAGTCATGCTGATGTATGAATCAGTAGTTCACTTTTTTCACTACTACATGGTTTCTATTTATAAATACACCACAACTTAGTTATCCGGGCTCCACCTTCAGAATGCTGGTCTCTCTTGAGTACAAGCAAAAGAACAACAGGAGAAAGGCCAAGAGTGAGGAGGAAGGAGACATGCAGTAAACATTTGTCATTTCTAAATAGGGGGGACATTCATTTCGTTATTCTCTGTTTTATACTATTTATTTTCTTTTGTATTTGTAAAATATTTTAAAATATCAAAATTGCAAGTGGGTGGGGGGAGAGGAGGCTGTTGCTGCTTTTTTTTTTTTCATCTGACCCAAAATACATGATCATCTCATCACGGACGAATCTTCACTTTATATTAGCATGAAGGGCACCTGGGGGGCTTAGTCTGTTAAGCATCCGACTTTGGCTCAGGTCATGATCTCGTGGTTTGTAAGTTCAAGCCCCGTGTCAGGCTGTGCTAACAGCTCAGAGCCTAGAGCCTGCTTCAGATTCTGTCTCCCTCTCTCTCTGCCCCTCCCCCACCAATGCTCCTCTCTCTCCCTCTCTCAAAAATAAATAAACATTTAAAAAAATTGTATTAGCATGAACATCACTGTGTGTGTGTGTTTTTTAAGTCCTTCTTAAAGAGTGACCCACAGGGGCGCCTGGGTGGCTTAGTCGGTTAAGCGTCCGACTTTCGCTTAGGTCATGATCTCGCGGTTTGTGGGTTCAAGCCCCGCGTCGGGCTCTGTGCTGACTACCAGCTCGGAGCCTGGAGCCTGTTTCAGTTTGTGACTCCCTCTCTCTCTGACCTTCCCCTGCTCACGCTGTCTCTCTCTCCCTCTCTCTCCTAGAAATAAATAAAAATATTAAAAAAAAAAAAAAAAAGAGTGACCCACAGTATGAGGTGTCGGTTCCCTTACCTTTCTTTTCCTATATCCTCCCAATCAATCTCCCAAACCTGTGAGAACCACGGGTGAAAATCATCTCCAAAACATTGGCATCTGAAAACAGTTCTATTTACCCCAATAAATTTTAACCTTGATTACTCTATATATGGCAAGCCAAGGCACTAACTGGCTACAAACTCATTCATCAATAACTATCATTGATCTAAAACTTTCTGACTGAAATATAGAAAACATGTAAAACATTTATAAAACATTCTCACAGACAAAAAAACCACATATCAAAATAAGAGACAGTTGACAAAACAGGAGAGAAATGAGTGGTACCAATGGAGGGGACAGGATTCACTCATTCATTCACTGAATCAACCATGAAATTTTTATCAAGTACTTCCTATGTGCCAACCACTGAGCTAGGGACTGAACTCACAAAGGTAAGTCTGATATAGGCTCTGCCCTCAATAAGCTTACAATGTAATGTTTATACTACCATCATGCTTTGCAAATATCTCCACCAGAACTCACGGCATCCTTCTCAATAGCCTGTCTGCTTGGGGGAGTTGCTTCCTCCAGATAGAGTCTGTATCTTACTGCCTAGCATAGTAGCTGGTGCAGAAAAGATGTCAGTAAATTTTTATTGAGGAAATTACAAATGAAAGCTGCATTGCACTAGCAATCTATAACCCACAGTAACGTTCTTTTCTTATTCCTAGCAAGATGCCTTGCTTTTAGACTTTGCCTTCAGAGCCTAAGTACTTACAAATCACAGTGCTCATTCCCACCCCCTCAACTATACTCCCAATACTTCTACCCTAAGACACAGACGCACACACACAGACACACACACAGAAAAGAATGTTAAAATTCCAGCTGTGACCATTTAGAGCCATTAATGAGAAACTGGAGTTTAACAATGGAATCTCAGAAAGCATTCCAGGGAATTACTTGCTTCACTGTCTAAAGACCGCATACTGTCCCAACATTCTTGCACACAGAGATTTGAGAGAGCTAACAGAGTCTACATCTTTGCCTACTGCACAAATCAACTTGGATAGGGCAGCAGACAGATGACCTTTGTACAGTTGAGGAGGTCAAAGAATTAGCACAATGGGCAGCCGCCGAGAGGAAGCAAAACAGAGGCAAGAGTTCTGAGAATCAGGCTGGAATGTAGCATCCTGGGACAAAAGAGAATGACAAGATTGGAAAACTGGGTTTGTTGCTTTGTTAAAGAATATGGCAAAGGAGAAAGGAGATTAGCATAAAGCCTAGGATTCTAATGGTTTAGAATCCTATGGAATGTGGAAAAGGAATTGGAAGGGGAGAAGTCTGAGGTGCAGAAGAAGTTCCTGTGTATTTATTACAGATACTCTATTGGCTGCATCTATCCTAATTTATAGATCCTCATCAGTGGGGTTACTACTGAGCTGTAAGGTGAATCAGTATATCCTGGATATAAAGATCAGTTATTTACCATTACTCTTCAGAAGAGTTGGTCATTTGAAAATTCCAAACCATTTAGGATTTTCTGTCATCAGCAAAGAACTTAGAAAAATGTCTCAATGTCTAGTTTCCAATCCCTGTTGGTCAAAATCTCAGGCTTCAGTCTGGCCTTCGATAATAAATTCTTTTACTGTACCAAAATTTTATTTATATTAATCTTTTTCATTTAGAATTTCTGTCTGTGACTTTGGATATAATTTATTAAGGAACATAATTTAGCATAAATGTTCCTGAACAATAAGCAAACAATTCATCATGTCTCTCTTTATAGGCTGTTCCCAACCCAACTGCATTACTGACTCTGGTTCCAGAAACCAGTTCTACTCTGCTCTAACTATACACATTTTTGGATTGGGTTGAAAAAACAATGGGTATCTAATAAATATGTTCTCTTTGATATTTCAAGAATAAATCTTGCATTCTCATTAGGCCAAAGAGGATATTTTAAAACATTGCTTACTTGAGATACAAAAGAGACTTTTAAAAATTTTATGTCTCCTTCTCTAACCCAAAAAAGATACCTCAAAATCTAAAGTGTGCGTGGCATTTATGGAAATTTTGCCCTTACGTGATAGGCTACATTTTGTTGGCCTTCAAATGGTCCTGTGCACATTACCTCCCAAATAGATAACTGAAGCAAACTTGAAGGAGTTGTTACACAAAAGGAGAAAATGCCTATTGCTGCAAAGACTTCATTTTCTCTCTTTTTCTACTTCTGAAAGTGATCAAAGTACATTTCTCAAAGTCCACATGGCTCACAAGCTTCCTCTATAAGTCCAATCTCTTTGTTTCCTCCTTATTAATCAAGCATATATTAAGTGAAGGCCTTGGGCATGCCAGGCCCTAAGCAAAGGCCTTACAGCTATTCTCATCACGGAAGTAGAGAAGAGAGAGGATGACCAGGCTATTTCAAGGCACGACGGGACAAAGCATGAGATGAGGGGGCATCTGGGTGACTTAGTTGGCCGAGTGTCTGACTTCAGCTCAGGTCATGATCTCATGGTTCCTGGGTTTGAGCCCCATGTCAGGCTCTGTGCAGACAGGTCAGAGCCTGGAGCCTGCTTCAGATTCTATGTCTTCCTCTCTCTCTGCCCTAGCCCACTCATGCTCTGTCTCTCTCAAAAATAAATAAACATTAAAATCTTTTTTTAAGTAGCAAGATGAGGATTATATTAGGAGAAAGCATAAAGCACAATGAGTGCACTCAGAAGGTCTTAGATCTGTGGGAAGGTAGTGGACGCTGGTAAGAGACGGCTGTCCCAAATCCCTGTCTCCAATCACTTTGCACTGCGACTAGTGTCCTTGAAAATATCTTGATACTTACTCTGGTATTAGAAGTAAATGCTAAAATCAGTTTCAGGAGTCACAGCTGGAAGAAACTGGCCACAGCTTTGGCCTGGAACAAGATACGGAAATCACAACACAACACTTCTCTTCCTTTATCAATAGACTATACAAATGCACAATTACAAAATGGTCTATAAATCAGATGTTCTAATGTCTCTACTTAATAATCCATGTGGAATCCAATTCTAAACGAGTGTGATTCCTTTGTTCTCTTACCCCCAAATATAAATCAAAGCATTAATGGCCTTTAACATTGATCAAAGTGACAGAGAAGGTCTGGAAAAAAATATCTTTGTCTTTCCACAAATCCCCTCATTTACTATTTTAAAGGAGGTCTTTTCTTCCCCTGAATGAATAAAGATTCCTGTGAGCTTGAAATCTCCTTTGTCTAATGAATTACAGAGAGATGAACCTTGAAATAAGGATGTGTCAGAGATCACCTGAGCTGCGGCATTAAAGACAAAAGTTAATTTTTAAAAGGAATGTGTGGGGCCAAAAAGAAAAAAAGAAAAAGGGATTTGTGATTTTCCAGGCAGACAGTAGATATTTCTCAGAAAGAAAGGCATGAGGTTAATAAGCAGAACTTGTATTTTAACTTTCAGGTGTCTCTGTTGACAGTCTCTCCTACTCAGTCTCGAACAGCTCTAATGAACCTAAAGTCAATACTAAAAGTCGACTGCATGTACCTTGGTTTCCACAACTTTGGACAAGCATCCCTGGGAAAAATCTAGATTGCAGTTGAGTCAAGGACAAGACAATATGAAGCAAGAGCATTGGTTTTTTGAAAACACCATCACTTGAGTAAAATCAATGAAATCTAAGAGGATAATTTTAATATTCCCACTGCCAGGAGAAGAGTTGTTCATTCTGTGGTTAATGGGGGGAAATCCCTGGTTCTAAGGGATCAGAGGTACAGTTTCACCAACTCCGACCCTAAAATCATTCTCCCAACAGACAAACCATAAAAAGAAAACACAATTCACAAATTTCCGTTGACAGGGAGATAATGCAAAGCTTTTCATTTTCTACAGTAAAACCATAAATTTCAAAATGTAAGTAGATGCCAGTATCTTCCTATAGGTTCCATCTGGGTTGGAGCCCAGATTTTACTGAACATATTTGTTCTACATCTACTTAGGTGGTTCAAGCTTGAGGAGCCCTTTTAAAAATCATCTCTCATTCATATGTTTGGTTGACATCCTCCAAGGTGCTTTTTATTCAGTTAAGAACTGTTTCATCCTTCAAGATAGTCACAAGGAGAGACTGCTATGGATGTTTGAAGCAGAATGCAACCTGCCAGGGGAACCTGGGTGGCTCAGTCAGTTGAGCATCTGACTTGGGCTCGGGTCATGATTTCATGGTTCCTGGGTTCGAGCCCTGCATCAGGCTCTGTGCTGACAGCTCAGAGCCTGGAGGCCACTTCAGATTCTATGTCTCACTTCCTGTCTCTCTCTCAGAATAAATAAGTAAACATTTTTAAAAATTAAAAAACAAAGAGCTCAACCTGCCATAATTTTAGTAATTATGGATAGCTTTCTCTCCTGAGAAGTATCTGCAGTGATACTTCCCATCTTGCATTTGACCCAAGGCTATAGACTCGTCAATTAACACTCAGAAAGTCCCAGATTTCTTACCTAAATTTTGGCAACCACAAAAATAGTTTATTTCCCTCCACTTTAACCCCTCCTAAGAAATATACACACAGAGGATTTAGACTCAAAATTATATCAGGGTCATTTAGAGTGTTTTCAACACTTCACCTGAGCATTCTCTCGTAGACTAGGAGAGCCACCACCCCTAGCTGTCATTCTCCTTCCCTACTGATTTTGGTGAAATTAGAGATCAAAGTTGAACTCTGTCAAACACTGGTACCAATCTTTGGTCTCACTTTAGTGTGGACAGATGTTTTAGAAATGCGTTCTTTAACTTGAAACTCCTTTCTCCTGAGCTCTTGCTGACAGACAGATTAAAGCCAAGCAGTATCCTTTGACTCTTTTCGATGTAGGCAACGGGTAAAATAACTTTCTTTGTGCATAACAGAAATAATTCATCTTCGTCACTCCACAAAACACTCTATATATGAACAGCCCACGATATGACTGTGAAGGAAAGAAGCAGAAGGGGAAAGCGGAAATATTGTTAGGAAAAACTGTCACTTTTACTTCAAAAGCATGCAATGGTAGAGCACATGTGAAAGAAAAATTACAAACAGCTAAAAATAAGGAAACATTGTCTATCAGGCTAAGGTTATTTCTCATACTGCTTAGAGCAGACAAAAAGTAAAATCAAAGCTATTGTTGCAATCTGGGAGAAAAAAACTTCTTGAAGATTCTGGGGGGTAGGGGGTGGGGGCTAAGCCTTCCCTCTCCTTCCTTTTTACCACCAGGATCCTCATATGTGTCACTTTGGTGAAAGCTAACAGATAAAGACAAGATACAAAAATAACTCAACAAATACCTCCTGCCACCAGCATCAGTCCCTTGGGATGAAGGTAGAGTAAGGGATAAGAAACAGATTAATTCAACAGCAGGAGATCATCTGAATCCCAGAAAAATGGGAACGTGGAAATGCAGAGCTGCTCTGAGTAAGAAAGGGAGATCATTCCAGGTGAAACAAAGAGGTTATCAATTTGGAGTAGGGTTCTCTGTTTCACAGTACCTGGCCTAAAATACTGTTTGCAGTCAAAACTAAATTCAGAGAAATGATTCCCATGTATCTCCTATGGCGCAGATAGGATAATACTGTGACATGTGCCAATTCTGGAACTCATTCAGTAGACATGAACTGAGCTGTGGCACTAAAGCAAATCAAAGGGCCTGGTGCCAGGCACTTTGCTGGACATGACAAATACAAAGATGTGTAAGAGTAAGACACAAGCCTAAAGAGATGGCTACTGGGGGAAAGGATTCTAAGGGGAAGCCAGCCTGTGTATAATGATTCCAAAGAGTCTCTTAATGCAGTGAGTGGTTCCTACACGTAAGAGTGCATCATATGAATCAACTGAGATCATATGAATCATATAAATTGCCCGAGATATTCTGTGAAAAGACAGAATCTTATTCAGAAGATTCTGATGAGATCCCAATGATGTTCATGTTACTGTCTTTGGGCTACAATTTGAATAGCAGGCCTTAAATTACAGTGGATTTCAGCTATTTCTGCAGCAAGGAATGACAGGAGAAATGGAACAAGTATGTATTTGACCATGATACACTAACAACCGAGGTCTTTGCGACCTGGAATTCTACACACGCAGAAGACGGCAAGTGGCTGCTCTCCATCTCCTCTGAGGTCTGAGAGATTCTACTACATTGGTGGCCATACAAATGCAGTTTCATGATGAGAAACCCATTGTCTGGAAATCTTTCAAGTAGCTAGATAAGTTTTAAAGCAGATTATAAAAATTTCCCTTCCTGGATTCTAAGAGGAAAAAAATATATTGAGTTTTCATCTGTCCTGAAGACCGGAATGGTGACTGGGCTTTTCAAAGACTCAGTCCACTCTGGGAGTGTGTGGGAAAAAGCACATAAAAGTGACTTTCAATATTTGTTCAACACATTCCTATTACAACCATAAAAGAACTGACCTTTGGTCAAGCTTTGTTTGGAAGTAGTTGACATACTCAACCAAGATCCTTCCTGTCAAGTTTTATGCCACAGAGAAAATAATCAGATAATGGTATCTTGAAGAAAGTACCAAGTAACACCTATGCATGATAATTAGCTCTCTGAAGAAATGTGTTTATTTAAATGTTTATTTAAAGCCTAAAAGAAAAAAAAGTCAAAGGGAATCCTTAAGCTTTTACCCTCACCGTTTTTAAAGTGAGGATAACACAAATCTACTCATGTCAGCTATGGATTTGACCCCTTCCTATCTGTGACAGAGCCTCAGGTCAGTGTCCCAACATGTCGCATTGCCCTTTATATCAAATTTTAACCTACCGACGGTTCTTACTTCTCAACCTAAAAAGAAGCAAGTTTATCATGGTTCTACCTTAACAACAAAAATGTTCTAGTATGTCTCCAGATCCCCCTCCAGTACTGCAAAAGCTCTCCTTTCTCAGCTACTTTGTACAGGTATCTTAATTGTCCTACTTCTGGGGCACCTGGGTGGCTCAGTCAGTTGGGTGTCTGACTTTGGCTTAGGTCATGATCTTACAATTTGTGTGTTTAAGTCCCACATCAGGCTCAGTGCTGACAGCTCAGAGCCTGGTACTTGCTTTGGATTCTGTGTCTCCTTCTCTGTCTGCCCCTCCCCGACTCATGCTCTGTTTCTCTCTCTGTCTCTCTAAAAATAAACATTAAAATTTTTTTATTTGTCTTACTTCCCACTTATTCTTATTTTTAATGTGTTTTTTTTAAGTAGCAGAACATTATTTTTCAAATGAAATCTAATATAGAACCCTAAGACAGAAAATAAGCACACACACAACTTCCCTGGTTGAAAGATGGGACAGTGAGCATAGATCCCCCCACCCCGGCCTTGAACTTCTGCTGCCATAGGCAGCCCTCGAACTGCCTCTAAAGACCCCAGGCTCTGTAAATCATCAGCTTACCTCAGTATCCCTCCTCCCCCTCTCTCTATTCCAAGGAAATGGTTAAAGAACACCCAGGATTTCTTAGTCAATAGACACTTTCTGATCTGTCTTACCTGATTCTCTAAAGCATTTAACACTACAGACAAGAGAGGAACTACTTTCAATTCCCACATATTTCATTCTCTCTCTTCAATGCCTTTGCACATTCAATTTCTTCTGTTCTAATACTCTGTTGGCATTTCCTCTCACCTAAATTAAAAGCCCACTTGGTTTTCAATACTGAAAAACATCTACTCAATGTGCAAGCCACCTCCCTCACTTCTATCCTTATGGCTCTCTGCTCTCACTGTGTTCCAGCCCCACCACAGACTTCTATCACACATGTGCTATAAGTAAACATCTTGACTAGCTACATTATTTTTCTAAGACTTTCTTTTCCTCTTAGCTATATACCTATTGTTTTCCATTATGTGCTCTTCCAAAAGTAGGGATCTAGAGGAATTGCCTAGGCAGAATCCTATTTTATTTGGAACTAAAATGAGATAGCAGCTAGTCTCTGTCTAGACTAGAAATGGTTCCAGTGTAGTGAATCCTCCAAACTTCATTATGCCCTACTGCAATAGGAAAGAAGTCAAAGTCAACAAGAATTTGTTGAGTACTTCTAAGAGCTATATGAGAGATGTAAGAGAAGAGTATAGCATGCTTTCCTAACTAAAACTGATTATGGTTGAGTTAATGGTTTGCAATTCAAATTGATATGTGTTATATTTGATTACATACTGAGAAGGGGAGAAAAATGCACAATAAAACTGTTGGTCTTTTTTCCTCCTTAAATTTGAGTTTTGGATATACTAACTTCATTTTTCAGCAAAGCTATTCTTCTTCTTCAAAGAAAGAGAAATCAATAGTGCTGAGCCCTCACTCTTATTCCAACATTCACAATTTAGACCGCAACTTTATGTTTATGTTAGTAGCTTTAAATTGATTAAAGTTAAGCTAGCAAAAAAAAACAAATAAGTTGACACTGCTCACATGAGATTAAGTTGTGAAATTATAGCTTACTTTTTGCTCCTGTTTTTTTTTTTTTTTTGCTCTTACATTTTAAGTTAAATTCTCCACCAAATGAAATGCAATGGAATGATCATGATATTTGTATAAAGTGGGTCAAAGTCACTCTAATACAAAAAACAAAGATGGTGCCAACATAAGCTCATGCATAACATCCCGGGCATTCACTTCTAAAGCCTAGACCGTAAGGATTAGAAAGAAGTAGTCCTCTCTGTAATGTCTAGGGCTGTGAATTAATGCTTGAGTGGTCAGTATAGTTGGCCAGCTTGTCGTTTCCTGATCTGAATCTGCAGTACCAGACTCACATTTATACTGACTCTTCCCTCTGATGGCCCATGGGGAAAATGTGCTGTCAAAAGTAAATCAATCCAGTAGTTTTGTAATGTGCTCAGTACTTGTAATTTTGACTATAAAATCCCTCCAGTAGTAGCAAAACTTGGCAACAAATATAACACTCCGTATGGTGGATCTCAAATACAGGAGACTCTTCTGGTTATACCATTCCCAAATAACTTTACAATTCTGTCTTTAAATATAGTCATGGCTTTATGACTAGCTTTTTTCATGTTCCTGTCATTTTCACAACTGAAAAGAGTGTCAGATTTCTAGGCCTATTTTTTTAGTTTGTTTTTACTGTTTGTTTATTTGTTAAATTTTATATATAGTATTTCTTTTCATTCAGATACTGAGTCTGGACATTCTCCATTAGACCACTTTGTGGTTTTCTCCAAAAATGATACAAAGGCTTTGCCTATTTGAAAAGTGAGTAAGCTCAGATGATGTTATCACTTGGCTTCACATTTGATAACACTATTCCTGTTTTCAGCTCTTATTCTCCTTGCCCCTTTTATCAGGGCCACTGATGTTCTAAATCTACAACTCAGCCCCACCAACTTCTTAGTGAACGAACATTCAAACTACCACATGGACTTCACCCAACAGACTTAGTTCACCAGCAAGTAAAGTCAAGTATTTGTCTTTCTCTGCCATTCATTTCACACTTGCTTTGCTTAGAAAAGCCTTAGGTATCTGTAGACCTACTCATTTGCCATCTATTCCAACCCACTGTGGCATTACTGCACTCGTGAGTTTGTATGTATGACACTCCAATATCCTCCTAGCCCTGTGGCCCTGCCGTAAACTACTGATTACTTGACAGGACTCTCTCACACACACAGCCTACCTCTTGACTGTCCCTTTCTCTGGAGGGCTAGATCTTATTCATTGTCCTGTCTCTAGTTCACAGACTCAGGCTATAAATGGACTCATCACATTAGAATATGCCATAGTGATCTGTGTGATATGAATTCCAGCCAGGACACTGATCATTATATAACAGAAATGAAAAGTTGCTATAATCGAGAAGAAGGAAAGAAGAGAGAGAGAATCTCAAGCAGGTTCCTCAATGTCAGCACAGAGTCCAATGCAGGGCTTGAACCCTCAAACTGTGAAATCATGACCTAAGTCAAAATCAAGAGTTGGACACTCAACCAACTGAGTCAGCAGGCACCCCTCTTGTGGCTTTTAATATCACCTATGATCTAAATGCCATTCTCTTTCCTCAATTCCTCACCAAATAATAGTTGTTTCCCCAAGTAATACTCTAAGTAGTAATCCTATGGTTATATTTTGATTGAAAAAAAAATCATAGTGTACAGTGACAGTTACATTATACGTGTCACTAAAGTTATGAATTTGTTTTGTTCATGACAAATGACAGGCATCCTATATGTAAAGAATTATGCATCTCCTGAGAACATGAAGAATGTTATGAAATACACACAAGTTATTGAAAATATAATCTTGACATCTCTTAGAGAAATTAAACAAGTAAAATTTAATGGCAGAATGAAGAGTTGGTTCTAGGCTGGAAAAATACAATATCAAATTTCCTTTGTATAATAAATGGTAGATGAAAAACAAGAGCTCTAAATAGATTCAAAAGCTTTTTGTCTATGTTATGATCAATATCATATATTAAGTTAAAAGGCTACAAGTCAGCATTCAGCTGGGATGAACACATAGTTTTTTTAAAAAAGAGATTTTCAGGATAACTGCAGATTACCCCTTTCCCTTCCAACACACTTTTAAATATTTCTGGTAAAAAAAAAGAAATCTTTCAACAGCATATTATACAACTTTCCTGCCTTCCTAACAAAATTACAGGACATGCAATATAAACTTTTCTTTATGAGAAGAGTTGTATGTGTGGACATCAATATGATATGATCAAACCATGTTATAGGGCTAATAAGGGCGATTAAGAAACATGAAGCTGTTTGCTACCAGTCATTGAGGTTCTTCTACTTTACTTTAAAGCCTTGAATTTGACATAAGGCTCAAACTCTTATATGCACTCCCTTCTGATGGAGTTTCTGCCTACATCTGCAATCTCCTCCAAATCACTCCTTGCACTCACTATATTCTGGACATTTTCTCAAAGCTCCTTCACACGCCAGACACCTCCTGTGTGGTTTCCTCTGCTGCCCCGTGCCTCCCTGCTTCCTCCCAGGTGTCACCTGGCAGCTTCTGCTCATCCCTCAGGGCTCACCTTCTATGTCACTTCCTCAGCAAACCTTTCCTTACCCCAGAGCCTAGCCAAGCCCATGGCACATATTAAAGTGTTTCATGAATTAGTGAATAAAATATCAAAAAAGTAGATTTCACAAATGGTATGGAATAAAAATTCAATATAGCTTTTTTTGTGCAAGCATTTAAAATCTAAATATTTCATTTTTTAAGTTTATGTATTGATTTTGAGAGAGAGAGCACAAGTAGGGAAAGGGCAGAGAGAGAGAGAAAGAGAGAGAGAATCCCAAGCAGGTTCTACACTGTCAGTGCAGAGCCCAATACAGGGCTCAACCTTATGAACCATGAGATCACAACCTGAGCTGAAGTTGTACACTTAACTGACTAAGCCACACCAGCGCCCGATAAATATTTCTAAAAATTAAATATTTCTAAAAATTAAAATGAATACCTATGGAAGAGATTTAATGGGAAACATATAAAGTAAAAGAAAGTAGAGCTACAGATAAATCAAACCATGGATATGCAGGCATCCAGATCCCTTTTTTTTCCCTACTGTCAAGATAACATTCTGACTTCAGCTAGTAGGCAAAAGTCAGCCAGAGGAAGGGAAACAAATAATCAGATCTGCTTCTTGCATAGGGTGCCTTCACTGTGCTTAGAGATTACCTATAGATGTCAGAGTTCCATACTGTCCCCATCTTCCACTTCTAGGAAATTTTTATTCTAATTTTTTTCAGAAAGGGGATAAAACATGCAATATTACAAGATGGTTATATTCACATACAATGTAGCACTCCTAAACAGATGGCAAAGTTTGGGGATATTTATAACACATTAGAATCAAGATAATATAGGTGTGCATCTCATGAGGCCTGGGTTATAGTCCCATTTCCTCTAACTGGCTGTGGGAATTCTACGATGAGAGTTAATTTCCTCAACAATCATTTCCTAATGTACCTACGTGTGTGTGGCATAGGGCTAGGAACTGTGTGTGTATTTGTGTGGGGGGGCTGGGCCCAGATGCTGTGGGAGAAATCATATATATTTATACATATAAAACAGTCTTTCCCCTGAAGGAGTTAATAACCATTATGGAAAACTTGAAGCAATCAGAGAAAAACTAGGCATATAAACAAAAGCTAAATTGTGTGGTTCAGACTCCAAGTGCAGTAGGAGTTCAAAGAGGGGAGATATGAACATGGGCTGGGGTTTCTCAGGAAAATCTTTGCAGGAGGAGCTCGAAAATATGTTCGATATTGTTGCAAAGGATTGAAAGTATTCCTATAACATTTCACTAAAAAAAGTGTTTTTAAGTTAATTTTTTTTTCCTGATTGAGAAGCTTCTGGAACCATATCAGAATTCCTTAAGAAGCAAGCCAGCCAATTTAGTGGAATCAAGCCTGGGGATGAGTGAGTTACAGATGTCACAGAAGCTCCTCTTTACATGCATCCTTCTCAGAGAGGAGAATGGAACCAGATCTTGGTGGGCAGCAAAAGGGACAGAGAGAGTGTGGACAAGGCAGAAGTTAGTGCTGTGGACTTGCAAAACGTAGGAAGGAGGCTGACAAGTTTGGAATACAGAGTTGTGTTGGCTGCGAGTGAGAAGATGATTAGAAAATCACATAACAGCACAAATGGCATCTAATTAAATCAAAAAGGATAGCTAAAGCACCTAGAACCAAGGGCTGATTCCAGGGCTGAGTCAGGGGAAGTACAAGATGAGCTCCGTGAAGTAAAGAAATCTCAAAAATGGTACCAAAAGTACACAAGAACCAGTCTGATGTAGTCTGGAACAATTTGGGCATCAAAAAATAATGTTGTTGGTCATGAATTATAACTATTTGAATGAAACAAAGATCCTGGGTCCATACTGAAATAAACAAATATATAGATGGAAAAGAAAATTCTTCTTTGCAATATAATGCCCAAGTAATAAATATGAAAGGTAGGATGAAGTTAGAAAATTATCAATGAATAGTAGACTTAGTAGGTCAAAGTTTGATAAGAGAAGGTATTTCTATAGTCTCAAAATATTTCCACAAATTACTTGTTCACTGCAAAGGGAAGAAAAGTAACTTGACAAAGAAAAATATGGGAGCCATTTTTACCTCAACCATCACTGATATGAGTATAAGAACAAAAAACAATATTCAAACCTCAAGCTAACTCTTTGTAATTCCATTGGCCCCAACTGAAGAAAATGGCAAAAATGGAAGAAAAGGGAGTTCAAATTTAAAAAACAGGGATTTTGTCTGAGGAATTTACTTTCTCTTGAAAACTTGTTCGTTGGGACCTGAGGAAGGCACTCATCTGCCTAACCAGCTCAAAGGAAGCTGACCTCACCCAAATGAATAGACTCAACATTCCCCTTGCGCCAGTTCCTTATCCTGTTCATGCTCCATCTCAGTTTCCTTTTTTCTGATGCCTCTGCCTAAGGGTAAAAATAAGTGACATTTTTCTATCACAGAGGGTTTGGGCTCATAACTCCTACAACCTTCAGAGTCAGCCCCACCATGAAGCCCACAAGAACAACATCTGGCAATTCTAAGTGTTTATGGGGTTTACAATTATTCTTCTGCCCAAGGTCAAATTTCCATATATCCTGAGTGGGCCTCTCCACTACCCACAGGCTCTCTCATTTGTGGCTTCCTGCTTGCTTCTTCAATGTTAACTGCCTACCCTAAGCCTTCAGGCTCAGTTTCTGCCCTATTTCCTTACTGCTCTCTAATTTCACCAGAGACAAGAATCCATCCCTTCTGTCTAGACCATGACAATCTATTAGTTCTGCCAACTCCCTTCTTATTACTCAAATAACCAGGCTCCCCACCCCCCATTTTTTTTCAGTCCCTGTCTTTGACAGGGGAAATTTTTCAACAAACAAAGTCTTTCCTGGATCTATGATTCTGTGACCCGCTGACTCTTAGGAGCTTTTGATCTATAGGCATTTGTGAACTCCAGTTAGGGTATGCTATTGCTCTATGGGAAAAGAATATACCTCCTGGAATAACCTGAGATTTCTAAAATAAACTGGAGCCTTCAGATTGAAGTTTCCTAAAGGGAGTTAATGTTTTATTGAAACTGGGGGAAAAATTAACTGACTATATCTAAGTTGATTTCTTTTCATAGGAGACCTTAGCGATGACTCTTCCTAGGTAGGTATTTTATCTTTTTGGCTGATATTATAAAGGAGATTTTCTCTACCATTTTATGATCTAACTGATTTAATTTGTTAACTGCATATCCTGACATGTTACTTAATTCTTGTTTTTTTTTAAGTCATTATTATTTTTAAGTTGATTTTAATCATAGGTTCTCTGGGGGTTTTCCACAGACATCATCATACCATCTTCAAATAGAAATCATTTTACTTCTCTTCCAATTCTATGCCTCCTGTTGATTTCTCATATCTAATTTATTGGTTAATTCCTTCAGTTCAGTGTTATATATTAGTGGAGAGGTAGAACTACTGGGAGAAATGTTTGCAAATTAAATCACAGAGAGAGTGAAGTTTTCTCCAATATATCCACACACACACAAACCTTAAAAATTAGAAAAAAAGAACAAAATCCAACAGAAAAATGGGCAAAGATACAAGCAAACAATTTACCCTTAAATATAGAAAAGTTTGTCCAAACTCACTCATGCTACATTGAGATACAATTTCTCACTTTTTTGATTGGCAATAACTTAAAAAGTATAACAACACACTCTGTTGGCAAAGCTACAGAGAAATGAGCTCTCTCCTACACTGCTAGTGAGAATGAAAATTGGTGCTATCCTGAGAGGAGGCAAGATGGCGGAGAAGTAGGGAGCTCCGTACATTTCACTCGCCCCCATCTCTCAAACGGAGAAGGCCTAAAAACATAGGAACCCTTACCAAAGCCAGGAGTTTGGGAGGAAAAGGAGACAGAGTCCACTGAGAAAACCTTATAGCGTGAGTGCGAACTTGGGAAGATAAAATCAGGCCAGGACTGGAGACACAGAGGGAGGGGGGATCCCCCTTTGCAGGGAGCCGCAGTGAGTCTAGGGGAAAAAAGAAAGAGTGGCCGAAACTGCTCAAGACACTGTCCCTGTCACTGGAGAAGAGAAAAACCTCCGCTTGGGACACAGAGGGATCCGGTTTCCTGCTATCCAGCTGACCCTAGGAGGGACGCACTCGTCCCAAGTGACCCCAGGTGAAACTGCTCCCAAATCGCCAGCTCAACCTGAAGGGGAAGTGAGCTGCGTCTGAAGCCACGCTGTTGTGCTTCTGGCTTGGCTGCATCGCCAGAGGGGAAGTGAGAGGCTTGAAACTGCTCTGAGGCGTCTGCGAGTTTATATTTCAGGCAATATCAATGGGGTAAACAGACTGAGATCTGGAAATAAGGCCTGGCTTAGAGTACAGCCCACCTTGGCTACACTCCCGGCACAGGGAGATCACACCCAAAAGAGTGAGTTGCAACGCTTGGTTCGAGAAGAGACTGGGGTGCTGCCACTTTTCTCCCCACAACCACCAAGGCAAGACCCCTGCAGGATGCACTGGACCAAGCCACGCCCATCCCCGCTAGAGAACTGCTCTCTTTTTTTTTTTTTTTTTTTAACCGGATCCGGGGCAAGACCAACATGGATGCACTGCCCTCATTAATTCTGGTCACTGGCTTGCTTAAACAGTCACATTTAATCCATTCTCTAGATGTAAATTCTGCACCTCCACCACTACCTTTTTATCTCTTTCTCTCTGGAGTAATCAGACTATATAGTTTCTCTGAGTAGCATTATTGTCATTTCTTTTGCCTCCTCTCCAACCATATTACCCTCTTTCTCTCTTCGAATTAAGCCTCTTAGTCTTCCTGCCTGCTCATTTCATTTCCAATTTCGCTTCCTCCCCACCCTGTCATTTCTCTCTTTGTATATGTTCTTCCACCAGCACTGCATAACCCCGGCTGTTTATTTGTAGCTGGGAATTCTGGCTCTATGTTTTAGAGTGTCCTTTGTCTATTTGCTTTTTTGTTTTTCCTTTTCTTTTCTTCATTTCTCTTTTTTATGTATTTTTTTTTTTGTTATTCACCTTCCCTTCTTCCTCTTTTTTTTTTTTGTATGTGTCTCTTCCTTTTTTCTTTTTCTGTTTCCCTTTTGGTTTGCATGTTTGTTGGATTTCTCTGTGCGTTTGTATGCCTTTGTTCCCTCTGTGTTTGTCTGTTTTCTTTTCCAGGGCTACCTCAAGAAACAAGCCAAAATACACATGGTGGAGACTCCTAAATACCATTACGAGTAGGAAAATAAAATAACCAAGTTCTCAGCAAGAGAGACAAGGAGACACCATTCAACGAACACTTTCTGAACGGACAGACCCTGGACAGTCAAAGAGCCTTCTTTGGTACAGCAGCACTCACAGGTGCAGGGTATATAACAAGCTTTTAAAACAATTAAGAGATAGATGGCAGAGAAGTAAAGAGCTCAGTATTTGCACTCGCGCCCATACCTCACACGGAAAAGATCTGAAGCCATCAGAAACCTTACGAAACCTGAGAGATTGGGAGAAAAAGGACGCAGAATCCACTGAGAGAGCCTTCTAACGTGAGTGCGAACTGGGGAAGATAAAATCGGGCGGGGATCAGAGACTCCAGGGTGGGAGGCGATCCCCCTCTGCAGGGAGTGAGAGGGGAAAAAGAGAGAGTCCGAAACAGAAAAACCTCCACTCGGGGGAAAAACCTCCACTCAGGGCATAGAAACACCCTGTGCGCCAAATACCTGCATGCCAGGTCCCGTCACGCCAAGTGGTCCCAGGGGGGCTGAGCGCACATACTGCTTCTTTGTGCGGGCTCCCGGCAGCTGCACTTCAGAGCAGCGGCGCGCCTGCCGCCATTGTCCTCCCGGCGGGCTTGGGCCCCGGAAAGAGCCGCGCGTGTGGACACCCGGCGTCCGCACTCCTGGCTGGCTGGGGCTCCGGGGGGAAGGCAGAGAGCTAAAAACTGGGAGATGTGCCTGTGAGTTGGTGTTTCGGGCGATGAGACACAGAGGGACCTGGTTTTCCTCACTCCAATGGGTTCAGAGCACTCGGCAGGCAAGCCCCCACCCATGCATGCCAGCCCCACCCAGAGAAGGAAGCATCGATTCTGACTCCACCCCCAGAGCTCGGCAGGGGGCCTGGAATTGCCCCGAGGGGGTTGCCTGGGAAGCTGTGTCTAAGGCACTTTCAGCGGGGTGCTCGGACTGGGATTTGGAGACTGGACCTGGCTTGGGTTGAAGAGTACAACCAACTTTGGCTGCACCCCCGGGATGGGGCGTTTACACCCCCAAAAAAAGCGAGGTGCAGCGCCTGGTTCAAGAAGGTACTGGAGCACCGTCACTCTCATCCTCACAACCTCCAAGGCAGAACTCCCGCCTGACTCATTGGATCACACCACGCCCATCCCTGCTTGAGAGCTGCCCTCCTTCCTTTTTTTTTTTTTTTCTCTTTTCTTTCTTTTTTCCGCATAACACTGACCTGATTAACTCTGGTCACTGGCCTGCTTAAACAATCACAACGAGTCCATTCTGTAGATGTAAATTCTACACCTACTGACATTGTCATCTCTTT
Source organism: Hyaena hyaena (assembly GCF_003009895.1). Classification (NCBI taxonomy): domain Eukaryota; kingdom Metazoa; phylum Chordata; class Mammalia; order Carnivora; family Hyaenidae; genus Hyaena; species Hyaena hyaena. Next base: position 163,276 of record NW_024082230.1, on the reverse strand, counting down.
CTCTCAGGAGTAATTAGACTATATAGTCTCTCTGGATAACACCAGCGTCCTTCCCTCACCTATCCAACCATACTCTACCCTTTAGCTCTTTGAAAAAAGCTTCTTATCCCTTCTGCCTTTTCATTCTATTTCCAATATTGCCTCATCCCTGCCCTGTCTTCTCTCTCTTTCTCTGTGCTCTTCAACCAGCACTGCATACACACGGCTATTTAACTGTAGCTGTGAAATGTGGTTATATGCTTTAAACCGTTTTTTGTCCATTGGTTTTCTTCTTTTTTCCTTTTCTTTTCTCCTTTTTGACCCTTTTTTGTATTTTATACTTCCTATTATTCACCCTCCCTCCTCCGTCTTTTCTCTTAACTTTTTCGTTTTCCCACTCGCTTTGCATGTTAGTTGAAATAGCCTGTGCATTTGTGTGCTCCTGCTCCCTGTGTGTTTGTCTGTCTGTTTTCTTTTCCAGGTCTGCCTCAAGAAACAAGCCAGAGTACACAAGGTGGAGAGTCCCAAATATCACTACAAATCGGAAAATAAAATAACCAAGGTCCCAACAAGACAGACCAAGAGATACCATTCAAAAAACACTCTCTGAAAGGATAGGCCCTGGACAGTCAGAGTCTTCTTGGATATAGCAGTGCTCATAGATACAGAGAGCATAACAGGTCTTTAAAACCAACAAGAGCCGGAAAGCTAACTAAAATGACGAAACGAAAGAGCTCTCCTCCAAAGAAACTCCAAGAAGAAATGACAGCTAATGAACTGCTCAAAAACAGATATCAGCTGCATAACTGAACAAGATTTTAGAATAATAATGGTAAAATTAATAGCTGGGCTTGGAAAAAACGTAGGGGACATCAAAGAAACTAAGGATACAGACAGAATGGAAAATAAAAATAGGGATGAAGAATTGAAAATGCGATAAATGACATACATGATAACTTAGAGGCCTCCAATGCACGGATTGAAGAGGCAGAAAGGAGAATAAGTGATTTAGAAGACACCATGATAGAAAAACAAGAAGCTGACAAAAAAAGAGACAAACTGATCCAGGGACAGGAAAGAAGAGTTCGAGAGCTCAGCGATACGGTCAGACGCAACAATATCCGTATCATAGGAATCCCAGAAGAGGAAGAGAGAGGGGAAGGTGCTGAAGGAGTCCTGGAACAAATTATAGCAGAGAACTGCCCCAACCTGGGGAAGGAAGTAAATGTTGACATACAAGAGGCTCAGAAGACTCCCCTCAGACATAACTTGAATCGATCTTCTGCAAGGCATATCATAGTGAAACTGGCAAAATACAAGGACAAAGAGAGAATTTTGAAAGCAGCTAGGGAGAAAAGGGCCCTAACATACAAAGGGAAACCTATCAGAGTGGTGACAGACCTATCTACTGAAACTTGGCAGGCCGAATGGCAAGAGATCTTCAATGTGATGAACAGTAAAAATATGCAGCCAAGAATCCTCTATCCAGCAAGCCTGTCATTCAAAATAGAAGGAGAGATAAAAACCTTTCCAAATAAACAGAAATTGAAAGAATTTGTCACCACGAAGCCAGCCCTACAAGAAATCCTGAGGGGGATGCTCTGAAGGAAAGGTTGCAAGGAACAAAGATACCAGAGACACCACCACAAACATGAACCCTACAAAAGATACAAAGACTCTAAACCCACATATTTCAATAATAACACTGAATGTAAATGGGCTGAATGCTCCAATCAAAAGACATAGGGTAGCAGAATGGATTAAAAAACAAAATCCATCAATATGCTGTCTACAAGAAACTCATTTTAGACGGGAAGATACCTTCAGATTAAAAGTAAGGGGATGGAGAAATATATATCATGCTACAGGAAATCAAAAGAAAGCCGGAGTAGCGATACTTATATCAGACAAACTGGACTTTAAATTAAAGACAATCACAAGAGATGAAGAAGGGCACTACATAATAATTACAGGGTCCATCCATCAGGAAGAACTAACAATCATAAATGTCTACGCACCGAATATGGGAGCACCTAAATATCTAAAACAATTAATCACAAACAGAAACAAGCTTATAGATAAGAATGTGCTAATAGCAGGGGACTTTAATACTCCGCTTACAGCAATGGATAGGTCAACCAGACAGAAAATCACTAAAGAAATAATGGACTTGAAAGACACATTGGACCAGATGGATCTGACGGATATATTTAGAACTTTACATCCTGAGGCCAGGGAATTTACTTTCTTCTCAAGTGCGCATGGCACATTCTCCAAGATAGATCACATACTGGGACATAAAGCAGCCCTCAATAAATATAAAAGAATAGAGATCATACCATGCACACTGTCAGATCACAATGCTTTGAAACTTGAAATCAATTACAGGAAGAAGTCTGGAAAACCGCCAAAAACATGGAGGTTAAAGAACACCCTTCTAAAGAATGAATGGGCCAATCAGGCAATTAGAGAGGAAATTAAAAAATATATGGAAACAAATGAAAATGAAAACACAACAATTCAAAATCTATGGGATGCGGCCAAGGCAGTCCTAAGAGGAAAGTACATTGCTCTCCAGGCCTATTTCAAGAGATTAGAAAAAGCACAAGTCCAAAATCTAACAGCTCACCTAAAGGAGCTAGAGGCAGAGCAACAAGAACGCCCTAAACCCAGTAGAAGAAGAGAAATAGTAAAAATTAGAGCAGAAATAAACAACATAGAGACCAAAGAAACAATTGAACAGATCAATGAAACCAAGAGTTGGTTTTTTGAAAAAGTAAACAAAATTGACAAACCTCTAGCCAGGCTTATCAAAAAGAAAAGAGAGAGCACCCAAATAGACAAAATTATGAATGAAAATGGACTTATTACAACCAACCCCTCAGAAATACAAGCAATTATCAGGGAATACTATGAAAAATTATATGCCAACAAATTGGACAACTTAGAAGAAATGGACAAATTCCTAAACACACACTCACTACCAAAATTCACACGGGAAGAAATAGAAAACCTGAACAGACCCATAACGAGTGAAGAAATCGAATCAGTGATCAAAAATCTCCCAACAAATAAGAGCCCTGGACCTGATGGTTTCCCTGGGGAATTCTACCAGACATTTAAAACAGAATTAATCCCAATTCTTCTCAAGCTATTCCAAAAAATAGAAGTCGAAGGAAAACTCCCGGACTCATTTTATGAAGCCAGCATCACTCTGATTCCCAAGCCAGACAGAGATCCAACAAAAAAAGAGAACTATAGGCCAATATCCTTGATGAATACGGATGCAAAAATTCTCAACAAGATCCTTGCAAATCGAATCCAGCAGCATATCAAAAGAATCATCCACCAAGATCAAGTGGGATTCATTCCTGGGTTACAGGGCTGGTTCAACATTCGCAAATCAATCAATGTGATCCATCATATCAATAAAAGAAAAGATAAAAACCATATGATCCTGTCAATAGATGCAGAAAAAGCATTTGACAAAATACAGCATCCCTTCTTAATAAAGACTCTCGAGAAAGTTGGGATAGAAGGAACCTACTTAAACATCATCAAAGCCATCTATGAGAAGCCTTCAGCTAACATCATCCTCAACGGGGAAAAACTGAGAGCTTTCCCCCTGAGATCAGGAACACGACAGGGATGTCCACTCTCACCACTGTTGTTTAACATAGTGCTGGAAGTCCTAGCATCAGCCATCAGACAACAAAAGGAAATCAAAGGCATCAGAATTGGCAAAGAGGAAGTCAAACTTTCACTCTTCGCAGATGACATGATACTCTACATAGAAAACCCGACAGACTCCACCAGAAGCCTACTAGAACTGATCCAAGAATTCAGCCAAGTTGCAGGGTACAAAATCAACGTACAGAAATCGGTTGCATTTTTATACACCAATAATGAAGCAACAGAAAGAGAAATCAAGAAACTGATCCCATTCACAATTGCACAAAAAACCATAAAATACCTCGGAATAAACCTAACCAAGGATACAAGAGATCTGTATGATGAAAACTATAGAAAACTTATGAAGGAAATTGAAGAAGACACAAAGAAATGGAAAAACATTCCATGCTCATGGATAGGAAGAATAAATATAGTTAAGATGTCATTACTACCTAAAGCACTCTACACATTCAATGCAATTCCAATCAAAATTGCACCAGCATACTTCTCAAAACTAGAACAAACTATCCAAAAATTTGTATGGAACCACAAAAGACCCCGAATAGCCAAAGTAATACTGAAAAATAAAACCAAAACGGGAGGTATCACCATCCCAGACTTCAGCCTCTACTACAAAGCTGTCATCCTCAAGACAGTATGGTATTGGCACAAAAACAGACACATAGACCAATGGAACAGAATTGAGAACTCAGAAGTGGACCCAAAAGTATACAGCCAACTGATCTTTGACAAAGCAGGAAAGAATATCCAATGGAAAAAAGACAGCCTTTTTAACAGATGGTGTTGGGAGAACTGGACAGCAACATGCAGAAGAATGAAACTAGATCATTTTCTCACACCATGCACAAAAATCAACTCAAAATGGATAAAGGACCTGAACGTGAGACAGGAAACTATCAACACCCTAGAGGAGAAAGCAGGAAACAACCTCCTTGACCTCCACCGCAGCAACTTCTTACTTGACACATCCCCAAAAGCAAGGGAATCAAGAGCAAAAATAAACTGTTGGGACCTCATCAAGATTAAAAGCTTCTGCACAGCCAAGGAAACAACCCAGAAAATTAATAGGCAACCAACGGAATGGGAAAAGATAGTTGCAAATGACATATCAGATAAAGGGTTAATATCCAGAATCTATAAGGAACTCACCAAACTACACGCCCGAAAAACAAACAACCCAGTGAAGAAATGGGCAGAAGACATGAACAGACACTTCTCCAAAGAGGACATCCAGATGGCCAACAGACACATGAAACGATGCTCAGCATCCCTCCTCATCAGGGAAATACAAATCAAAACCACACTGAGATACCACCTCACGCCAGTCAGAGTGGCTAAAATGAGCAAATCAGAGAACTCTAGATGCTGGCGAGGATGTGGAGAAACGGGCACCCTCCTACACTGTTGGTGGGAATGTAAACTGGTACAGCCCCTCTGGAAAACAGTGTGGAGGTTCCTCAGGAAACTAACAATAGAACTCCCTTATGACCCAGCAATAGCACTGCTAGGAATTTACCCAAGGGATACAGAAATGCTGAGGCATAGGAGCACATGTACCCCAATGTTCATAGCAGCACTCTCCACAATAGCTAAAACATGGAAAGAGCCTAAGTGTCCATCAACAGACGAATGGATGAAGAAGATGTGGTTTATGGAATACTACATGGCAATGAGAAAGAATGAAATCTGACCATGTGTAGCAACATGGATGGACCTTGAGGGTGTTATGCTGAGCGAAATAAGTCAGGCAGAGAAGGACAAATATCATATGTTTGCACGTATAGGAGGATTAGGAGGAACTTAACTGAGGACAATGGGGGAGAAGAAGGGGGAAAATGGTGGGGGAAAGGGAGAGAGGCAAACCATGAGAGACTCTTGAATATTGAGAAACAAACTGAGGACTGATGGATGTGGGGGGGAGGGGGGAGGTGGGCATGGAGGAGGGCACTTGTGGGGATTAGCACTGGGTGTTATATGGAAACCAACTTGACAATAAACTATTTGTAAAAATAAAAATAAATAAATTTCTGGGTTTTTAAAAAATTTTTTTAATGTGTATTTATTTATGAGAGAGACAGACAGACAGACAGGCAGAGCATGAGCAGGGGAGGGGCAGAGAAAGAGGGAGACAGAATACAAAGCAGGCTCCAGGCTCTGAGCTGTCAGCACAGAGCCCAACGTGGGGCTCGAATTCACAGCCATGAGATCATGACCTGAGCTGAAGTTGGATGCATAACCAATGAGCCATCCAGGTACCCCAAGAAAAACCAATTTTAAGCAAGTATTGAATTCTAGTTATTGGGCTTATTTATTTGCAGAGGTTTAGCAATTCTGAAATTATTTTCTTTATATTCTAGGATTGACATAGAAGTTATTATATTGTGGATAATGGGAGGCAGGTTTCTTACTGCTGGTAATGGGAGTTAAAGATACAGAAAGAGATGAAGCCAAAATTAAAAAGGGAGAGAATGGGTCCTGTAGCATTGGACTGGAGATGGAGATGTCAGTGTAAACTCATATGTTTTTATATAAATAGGAGAGAGAGGAAGAGAGGTAGAAAGGGAGGTTGGGAAGGAAAGGGAAGGGAAGGGAAGGGAAGAGAAGAGGATAAGAGGGAGGAGATAAAAATAGATATAAATGTCTGAAAGGATCTAGAAATGATTATGCTTCAGTAGGAATGAGGACATCTCTTTAGATAAAAGACCAGTCTCAGAGCTGAGGCAGGGAGGTGACAAAATGAGCGGGAAACATCTTGTTGCTCCAGAAAACAAAGAAGAACTAAGAGAAACATAAGGACATGCCAAAAGGATACAGGAGCCAGTCTGCAAGACTGGTACTTGCCAAAGCTGAGATAATTGGGGCATCAAAATAAATAATAGCGAAGTATTAAACCTGTTGAATAAAGCAATAATTCATGAGACCATCTGCTATAAACAAATTAATGAAAGAAAATAAATCTTTAGAGTATAAAGGCATCTAAGAAATATGGAGGAAGTTATAAAATTAAAAAATCACCGTTTAGCAATCATAATAATAATTAATTCAGGCCAGAATCTTTGGCAACTGCTAACATTCACAGTGAATATTTGAGGAGTAACAGGATATTTACGTAGTTTCAAAGTACCTTCCCACAGATATTTATTAATTACTGAAGGGGAAGTCATAACTTTACAAGAGAGAAACTTGGCAGACAGCACTTTAAGTTATCAAAGTCAACATTGTCCATAATGGGACAAATCGACAACATACAGCTCTTGACAGGTACACTGAGAACAAAACATCACTTCTTCAGTGTTTCTGCCAAAAGTGTATAAGCTCAAACTAATCAGGAGGAAACATCAGGAAATGCAAATTGAAGGACACTCTGCTAAGTACTTGGCCTATACTTTTCAGAAAACTAGAAAACTGTTCCAGAGTAAAAGGAGCTAAGAGAGGTGGAAACTAAATACAACACATTATCCTGGATTTTCTTCTGCAAGAAAAAAAAATTGGGGGGACAGTTGGCAAAAGCTAAATAAGGACTGCAGATTATGTAATGTATTAATGTTTAATGTCTTGATTTTAATAATTGTGTTGTGGTTGTGTAAAAGAATATTTTTGCTGTTTAATAAAATGAAGCTAAAGTCATTAAGGGTAAGGAAACATCCTATCTAGAGCTTGCTGGTGAATAGTTCAGGGACAAAAGCATATATGGACAGACTGATGATAAAGAGCTGATAGATAGATAGATAGATAGATAGATAGATAGATAGATAGATGATAGATAGATGATAGACGGACTGACAGATAGATGGATAAATAGGTAAATGTGAACATCTGGAAAATCTAGGTAAAGTTTGTAATCATTCCTTGTACTATTCTCACAACTTTTCTGTAAATCTGAAAATATGCCACAATATTTTTTTTTAATTCAGCTTGGCTGGAAGGCAAGAGCAAATATGCAGAATGCTACCTCATTGCCTCTGCTACCTAGAGAAGCATGTCCCACCACCCATCTGGCCTCCTACTTTGGCACATTAGTACACTAGACATAGAACTTGGAGTCTGAATAATTAATATTGATTCAGCTCCTAACTGTGTTCCTTGGGCAAGCCACTTATCACCTCTGCTTCAGAGTCCTGGTTTGAAGGAAGTTTGAAACAAGATGAGCTCTCAGTCAATGGTCAAATATCTTCTTGGAAATGTACTATGTGCTAGAACTGTGACAGTGAGCAAAACACCTGCTCTCATGGAAATCGTGGTCTAATGCAGAAAATAGACCTAAAAGATTATTTAGGTCTTTTATTTTCTGAAAGAGAAAATATACATAAAACAGAGATCTGGGAATGTAAATCAAAGAGATATGAGTCTAGGAAGATCAAGGAATGCCTCCCTAAAATAGTCACAATTAAGCAGAGACCTGAATGCAGGGTAGTGGCTAGCTGGTAGAAAACACAGGTGGGGTAGGTAAAGAACATTCCAGGAAAGAAAAAAAATAGCTGTCTGTACAAGATCTGAGGGAAAAAATATTGCTTGCCATCTCCAGGGAATTGAAAGAAATCCAGATGTCTAAGGAATAGAGAGAGAGAAGTCTCAGCTAGTAGTGCCAGATTGTATGCTGAGGCGGATGGGACCATAGAGAATGACAAATGATATCCCAGGAAGATTAAAATGTCTTCCTAATCTATTATTCTATTTAAAAGATACTTATACACAGATATTTGACTTTAAAAAAGAATCCAAATTTCCTAAGTTCATTATAATATGGCTCAAGACTTGAGTGTGTCTGGTTCATAATAGTTACTCCGAAATACTTGTTGAATGTCAAATACATCCATTACCCTACAGCTCTTCAGCCTAACTACATCTGATAAAAGTCTGCTATATCCTAGAGGGCCTGGAAGCCATCATAAAATTATCATTCTGCCCATTAGGAGCTGGCACAAGCAAGTCTTGACACTGACAGAGAAGTTCACCAGCAATGACAGAAAGAGAAACAGTTCTCAAAATAGAATGTTTGATGTCTGCTATATCATTTAAAACCATAGCCAACCAAGCTCCAAAGGAAACACTGAGTAATTGTCCCGTAACTGGGAGACTGACAATATCATCTAATATACCCTGTCTGTAAATTAGAAACATGGATTAGTTCATGGAAAGTTATGTTATGATTTATAAAACTTCCTTGGAAAAATAAACTTTACTCCTATTGGGGCTTATATCACCCAGACTGTATGAGGAGAGCATGTGCTCACCATGAAGGGTCAACAAGAAATTCATGCTCTTATCAAATGGAGACAAAGTGGGTCTATAGCCTTAAATCAATCTAAGCTAAAACCACTGGGCTTTATGGCCTTTTAGTAAAAAGGCTGTGTCTAGAGTTGAATCTTCTTCCAATAAAGCTGCTAACCTAATCTTCTGCCATGTTCCATCAGTGCAAATCATGTCACAAATCCCACTCACAGTGACTACATTCCCACCAAAAGACGGTGATCATGTGTGTGGTCGTGGAGGAGGATTCTATGAGGATCTCAGAAAGGACTGGATACTTCTGCAAACCGGGCTTGGTGATGTACTGCATATAGCAATTCACATGGCTGAGTGTCTGAGGAGACCTCAGGAAAATGGTGTAGAATAGTCCTCTAGCCCAGGATCATTCCACAGTGAAAACTCATCCATAGGTAATGACAGCAAGAAATACATCAGCTCCTGGCACTCCTCCCCAGAGTGAGAGATGAAAGCGGACTGAGATCGCTCTGACTGAGACTACTGCATCAGATAACCCCTGCGTGCCCTGAAATAGACTGCTTCTGGGGCCAGTTCAGCTCCTAAAGGGAAAACAGTCTTACCCAGATCTTGATGGCAGTTTTACCAAATACTGTATCTGTATTAAACGTTTCTTAGTTTGATATCAAAAGCCCTCCACAATCTGGCTTGAGTTTCCCTTTTCAGTGCTTATTCCTCAATATCCTTTAGCCAAACTAAGCAGGCTTTCTGAGTTCTGTTCCTCTGACATGCAATTCTTCCTCTGGACATGACCCAACTGAGATCCAGCGTCCTGCAGAACGGCATCTTTTCCGCACAGCCTCTCCTTGTGCCCATCTCTCCCCCTCCTCAGCATCTGCAATCCTAAACTGTCTTCATTCTACTCCTAATTTTTATTCTTTTATGTCCAGATACTAGACTAGCATTACTTCACTTAACCATCTACAAAATCATCTCTATTTTGTGAAAGATCAAATGAAGTGAAAAGCTTTGCCCAGACTAAACACCTCACGGTGGTACCATGAGATGTAGCAAATAATTACAGTTTGGAAAATACATGACATTCAAATGCAGTATTTTCAATCAATGAAAAATTGGTAACATAATCCACCTAGGACTGTTTTGAGTATTTTAACCTACTCCAGAAGTTAGTAGCATGATAAATATGCTCCAGCGGAATATATCTAGTACATCCAGTTATTATCCAAGTATAACATCATTTGTGCACTTATAGAATTTCTTATTTTATAAGCAAAGCAAGAAGGTTTTAAAAGGAGAAGATATAAAGGGGATGCCTAGGCGATTTTACTACTTAGAAAAACAAGTGACGCAGTCATGATAAATCTGAATTTTGTGAAATCAAGGTCAAAATTTTTCAATTTTTTTCCCTCCTGGTCTTTGACCTAGCAGGAAGGCAGTCTTTCCAGAACAAGGACAAAGGCCATCTCTCTGATCTCAACATCCCCAAACCATTAAATAGCTAATTACTGAGCTGAAGAAAAATCAGCTAGAGAAAACTGGCAACAGTGATGATGTACTGTGGAAGAAACTGCAAAGTCCTCTCTGCAGACATCTCTGATAGGGAGAACTCAACTCCAATTAGCACGGGAAAGAGTAGAGATTGTTATGGTATAGCCCTACTCTGGTCTAGAAAACCAAGCGAATTCTAAAAATGTGCAAGAAAATACACTATGAAATCCTCATCTCCTACTACTGCTACCTACCAGGACTGAAGTACCCCTCCCAGAACGAGCCTGGCATCTAAGATCAGGTTTCCCTGAAAACAGGGGAACCATGACTGGAACTCAGAAAATCCTGCCCATAGAGGGGGCCAGGCTGTGAGCAGTCACTTAAAACAATGGAGGTAAATGCTGAAGACAAAGGAAGAAAAAAGACAAAATCTTAATTTTGAATTATTGAGTTGAAAGGATTCCTATATCATCTGGAGGCAATTTGAGGCTTCATGTCTATCCAGCTGCATCAGATGTGAGATGCAGTTTACCCTTTTCTCAAACCACAGCAGTAATAAATAGCATAGGTAATTCCTTCTGGCTCATCCCACTTAAGTCACACAAATATGGCTATATCCAGCTGGGGAAGGGGAAGCTTCCTTTGAGCTGAGGAGGTCAGACACATTGGAATGTTCTGGTGTGTCTTGAATACCAGATTTGTGTTTCATAAGAAGCTATACATATAAGAGTTTTGTGAGGCTTTTCCTTCATGTTGTTACTCCAGGTGGGGTGCTGGCTGGTGGAGGGTGGAACTGCTGATATTTGGTGTCCAGCCCTGCCACGCTGTCGAGATGTCCTCATTCCATATCTCAGGACTCACAGATTTCCCTCACTTAAAAAAGTCCACAAACGGTGTTGTGGGGAAAAAAAAACAGTGATATCAGGGTATACTCATGAAGTTGTAGCTGTCTCCTGACACTACTTACCTATGACACTAGTCTACCTGGGGCCCTATGTGTTAGAATCAGTACCATTTCTCCATTCTAAAAGGGCCAAGAAATATTCCATCCTCTCTAATTTTTATGAGACCTCCACAGCCCACCCAGAACAGCTCTCCTTGCTAAAATTGTTCTGATGGATACCATCCAGCATTTCTGAGCAATCTCTCAAGAGACCCTGACTATGCCACCAAATTAGGGTGCAGACCTCACAGTTATAGTAACCCCAGTTATGCATTTTAAGTATACAGCTGATTGTTTGGGTGAAGCATGCCCCTTCAAAGGAGAACCTTCAGGAATTATACCAAGCCCATTAACTCCACCCATATCCTGCAAAATAAAGCCCCTGGAGAATAAAGCAAAAGTAAGCTAAAATTAGAACATGTTGGACTCTCCTATAAAACTTTCTTCTGTTGAGTTGCTGTGCATATAAAAATTGCCTAGGTGTTTTACTATGCATCTTGGTGATACAGAAAGCCAAGTAGGGTATAATCGACTGTAAATTTTTTTCAGATCAGATGCCATGACTTTGTTAGATCTCCAGTGTCAACTACAGTGACTGACACATATTTTAAAAAAATAAATGCTAGAGTCTGAGTTCATTCATAAAAAAAGAGAAAGTGTGAAATACGATGTTTCAGAAATACGTCAGTTAAAAATACAATCAGCTTTAGAATACAAGGGTTGTTTTGATTGTTATTGTATATAAGACCAGTGTTAGGAAAATCTGAGGCAGACCTAAAAAAGGAAGAAGATGGGATTATTAACCCAATGTGTCCATTCAGAAGGGCTTAATTATTGAGGAGCCCAAGAATTTCGAGTGGCTTACTGAATATCTAGACACTAATAGTAAAAAGAAAGACTCATGAAGTTGGTAAATGCCCAGTAAACTTACACTTGTGAGCAGAACAGCCAAGGTATCAACCAAACCCTGTACAGTGTCCCAGGGGTAATACTAATTTAAGACATTCAGACATCTGAAGACTGTAACAAGAAAGGGCCCCCAGAAAGAGCACATCTAGCTAAAACCCAAACAGTGTCATAATGAACTATAATTGTATAAGAAGGATTGATGGGGCATATTTGAGTGTAAATGTTATTATTTCATAGAAATTTTTTTAACTTAGTAAGCCAAACCTGTTGGCCAATTGTCCTATTCCCTTAGAGTCAATATTACCGAAGTCAGTTCTTGCTTTTTTCCTTCGGATTTGATTTGACTTTGACAAAGGTTTTAAGTGTGCCAATTAATATTTTTAGAGATAGATATTTCAATCCTAGGAGACATAATTCACATTTGGAAATAGTTCTCTACCCTAGTAAGTATAATCTAAAATTCCCCAGCCAGATATTGGGGATATAATTTCTAAGTTCATTTAATTAAAGAAACTTAAAGACTATACACTGAGGAACGATCCTCAGCAGTTTTTCATCAGTGTATTTTTAAAAGTTATCTCAAACTTTGCAAAAGAAAAAAAAAAAGCTAATCCATAAAACTCCACACAAATACAAGCCAAACCACAGTCATAAATAAGAGTGCCATCAGATAACTTAAGTATATGTAGAGCTAAATGACAAAACCCACAGATAAGAGATGCAAATTTGCTTTTATTTCAGTTCCCAAGAAATCCTCTGACAGGATGAATTGAAAGTATTTACTTCTGACCCCAGGAAGAATAAGAACCACAAGAAACTGTGTCAGGAGTGGAGCACAGGATTCTTTAAGAGCCTGTAAGTAATCTATATGTTTATTCTTTTCCTCTCTTCAAAGAAAGCCACATCTGATTCTGCATGGCTGCTAGAAACACTTACAGGAAACACTTTTTAAAAAAGAAAGGAAGAAAAAAAGAAAACCAGCCAGCAGAATAGAAGTGGCTACCCAGCTCACTTCAATTCTATGCAAATAATATTTGATACATTCTCAAAGCCAACCCAGAGACATTTATCAGCAAAAATATACCTCTCGTTTCAATCCAAATTCCATTTATCCTCTAAATCCCCTAGCAGTTCTGTGGAAATGATTCTCATTAACAAATTTGAAGGAGGAAGGGAGATTCCATATGGTGAATGAGCTGAAGTGATATCTCAAGGTTACTGAATAAATGACTAGTGAAAATACATCTAGGATACAGGATGCTTGATTCTTAAGTCTAATCCTTTGACTATCAGAATTGGAAGAACAGAACCCAAAATGAACTCATACTGTAATAATTAAAGAGTTGAAAGCCAGGTAGAGAGATGAGACTGATTTCCAAACAACCTAGGTTTTAACGATTCTGAAATATAATTTGTTTAAAGCTGAGTACAAAGTCATTATTAATTTAGAGAAGAAAGTATTTTTAAAAGAGGCACTGTCCTCCCACTCTCTGCAATAAAAATCTGCACAGCTTAGAGGTGTTGTGCTTTTAGCTATGTACTTGGATATGGGTGTATTTTTAACACTCTAATAAATAGATCATGGTCGTGCAGTTGGAAAAAACTGAGCAGAATCACAAAGTTCAATATGCATTCTGTTTTTCTCTCAACATCTGCCACTATGTATCCCCCAAACATAAACAGAAATGATGCATAACTTTACATTTAAACTCTGATGATAGTCCTTAAAGTCAAGGATAAATTTCAAAATCTATCAATTACTAAAAGGAAAACAGATACTCCACATTATAGATTGGGCTCTGCACATCAGCTACTTACCTGGTTAGACAACAATCACGACGCTTTGTTTGTAATCATGAAAACAAATGATTCAGGGTTTTTGGATGTGTCACTAACATAAAATCTCAGGCAACCTATTAACATTAATACTCTTAAATAGGAACTCCATGAGGAAGCTAAACAGATGAATTTAGAGAAAGTTTGAAAGGACATCTGGTAAAAAGCATCCTTCAAACTATATTCACTGGAAATAAAAATGAGAATTTGTGAAATCAACATATTCCTACTCTTAGTGTAGTTCTGCTACGGCCAGACTGAAATCTGGAAATGAGTATTCCTGAAGGTCCCATGGGCATGGGTGTGACTCACTAGAGTTCATAGTCAAGTAGGCTAAGTTGAAATCAGATATCTAGAAAATTAAGGTTAAATAAAACACACAAAAGAAAAATCATATTTGATCTAACTTTTCCAACTATTTATCAGTCACCAAAGTCGCTCTGTTGCATCCAAAATCTCCCATGTTCAGGGGTGCCTGGGTGGCTCAGTCAGTTAAGCGTCCGACTTTAGCTCAGGTCACGATCTCAGTTTGTGAGTTTAAGCCCCGCATTGGGCTCTGTGCTGACAGCTCAGAGCCTGGAGCCTGCTTCAGATTCTGTGTCTCCTTCTCTCTCTGCCCCTCCCCAACTTGTGCTCTATCTCTGTCTCTCAAAAATAAATAAATATTTAAAAAAAATTTTCAAATCTCCCATGTCCATCATTTCTTCTCCTGCTATCATGTTTAATTTGTTTTATAACTTTTTTCTGACCTACAGCAAACTCCTTGTTTCTCACTTTCATTCTACTATCGTACAGAGTACGATACAGGTACAGAGTACCTGTTGCCAGATCATTCTTTCTCCAAGCTACTTCCTTCATGTCATTCCCCTACTTAAAATGGTTATTTTGTGTCTATATTCCATAGCAATTTTATCCATCAAGAATTCCATGTGAAGAAAGAAAATATAAAGGGAATTTATATTTATATTGTTCTTTTTATTACAGCTGGGAGTTTGTTTTATCTTGGTCTGCATTTCCAAGATGCTCTTCTGTCTGAGTCTTGAAAGGTAAGCCCTCTGGTCCACTGAGCTTAACTCAATCTTCTTTTTCCCCTTCCCTGCCTGCCCAATATGTCATTATTCCACACCCAACATTTTCTTTTTACTCTTAGCCTCCAAATCCAAAAATATCTCCATACTTACCAATGGGGAGGAATTTTCTACATCTTGGTTTCTCTAAGCACAATGTAGTTTCTATTTCCTATTCATTCCTTTCATTGCCACATGGGATCTAAAATCTTGCATCACTTTCTCTTTCTCTAATTCTCTCATTAACTCAATGAACTCTGATTTTCATCATCAACCAGTTACTGCAATTGCTGTTCTTTTTGAAGGTGTCCTATCTTTTAAGAGCGAATCTGGAAAGTAGGGTGTAAGAACCCAGGAGATGAACAATAGCTGAAGCATGGAGAAAAATTAAAATTTCTATTCATATCCTTTATTCCATAAGAATATAAAATAAGCTTTGATATTATTTTAATATAAAGATAATATGATATATGTATGTACAAGCAGACCTATAGAAAACATGACACAGTTAGTATACTACTCACATGCATTTGATCCACTTCTACTATATTAGACATATCACAATTCATGTGCCTGTTGAGGTGGAATAATAGATTATGTCATCTGTTTTTAATATACAGTAAGTATCTTAAAAAGATTCCTGATAAGAAACCACAGGTTTAGAAAAAACAATGTTGATAAAATAAGAACACAAGAAAATGGCAAAGATGATATATCTGTACCTTTAGATCCACCTCTTTGTCTACCACATCAAAAAATAAAAGCAAAAATCTAATAAGATACAACACTGGTGCCTAGTTAGCTCAGCTGGTTAAACATTTGACTTCTGCTTAGGTTGTGATCTCACAGTTTGTGGATTCGAGCTCTGTATTGGGGCTACTTCAGATTCTGTGTCTCCCTCTCTTTCTGTCCCTAACCTATTCTCTCTCAAAAATAAATAAACATTAAAAAAAATTAGTAAGATCCAACAGAGTGAGATTAAAATATACAGAAGACTATGAAAAATACAAATTTATTTCTATTATTATTAGTGATAAGAGCTTTCAAATGTAAAGTTGGTTTGATTTTATTTTGTCAAAAGACAAATGTTTCAAATTTGTTATCTTCCTTTGTGATGACAATTTGCTACCAAGTGTACGCAAGAGGCATTAAAAAATAAAAAATTAAATTAACTTTAAGATAAAAGTGACATTTAAATAATAACTAAGAAATTAGATACTTTCAAAAGAAACACGCTACAGAGAACATGTATTGAAATTAAATATTTGAAAATTATTATCTAGTATGTAATAATTATATGATATTGGTGCCAAAAACATTGCAAGTATATTAATTATACATGCTTTTATATTATTTTAATATTTTTTAAATCTTCCAAATAAATGTGGTGAATTTATTTGTTTTATATAAAAATGGAATACCACTCAGAGTTCAAAAACAATTTGTTGTCAACTTTGTTGACATTGGGGACAAAGAAAATTTTCAAACTGAATTCTAATGAGGAACTTTGTAATTGGCAGATAGAATTAAAAAATAAGGATTGTGATTTAATTAAATATAGCCATTAAAGATGCTGTTTGGTTATTCCTATCTTTGTGATGTATCTTTTTTATCTAAATATCATTAAAACCAAGTATCAATTTAAAGAAATTCAGATCTAGACCTTAGAATTACTATACCACTGTGTGATTTGTAAATTTAAGGCAAAATTTAAAAGTTACTATGTTAATGCCACTCATAATCAAGATTTTCAGCATAAGATAAATTGTACAACCAAAGATGTAAATAAAAACCCTTGGGGTGCTGGACTGGCTCAGTTGGTTAACCATCCAACTTTGGCTCAGGTCATGATCTTGAAGTCTATTAATTCGAGCCCTGCATCAGGCTCTGTGCTGACAGCTCAGAGACTGGAGCCTGTTTCAGATTCTGTCTCTCAATCTTTCTCTCTCTGCCCCTTCTCCAATCTCCATCTCTCTCTCAAAAATAAGAAAAACATTAAAAAATAATAGTAATAAAATAAAAAATAAAAACCCTCAGCTATCATATTTGAATTGGAAATAATAAGTACTCACAATTTACTTTTTTCTTTTTACACACACACACACACACACACACACACACACACACACGTCTCTCTTTCTCAACCTCTTTAATGCTCATCATCCATTCTCTTGACTTTATCATTTCTTTGTAACATAATCCGAAGCACTGTCCCTAGTCCTAACCTCTATGTTCTGAAATCCAAATTCCAATCCTATACCTTCAGTAGTATATCCTTCCAATGTGGATCTCTCAGTAATTCACACCCCATGTGTGCAAGAATGTGTCCTGGTGCAAGAATCAGAAACTTAAAGTTAACCATCCCTCTACTTGCTTCTCCATCTTCCCAATGAAATCCTATGGATGTTTTTCATTTAAAATGTCTTTATGTCTTTCATTTTCCTTCCACATTCTCAATGCCACAAGCTACATTCAGGATTTAATTGCCTCTCGTGTCATATTACTGAAAGAGCTGAAAATAAGCCTCCTAACTAGCCATCCTGATGCCATTCTTTGTACTTTCCATTCTATGTACATAGCACAGCAGTACTAATATTTGTGAAACATCCCTTTTATCAGGTCACATCCCTGGCCAAAACTTTTAAGGTCCCCTATTTCCCACCACATCACATCTAACGTCTTTTGCCTGGTTTTCAAATCCCTCTGTTATAATGCAACAACTTTCTGCCAGCTCAAATACAACCTCACCTTTCTACCTGAAGCATTTTCACTTACAATTATTCCCATCTCTGTGCCTTTCTTCTTCTTATCTTCTTTACCTGCAATAACCTTCCTTTGCCTTACCATCTATTCTTCAACCCTTGCCCATCACTGAAGGTCCAAGTTTACTTCCTCAGTCAGAAAAAGACAAATATCATATGTTTTCACTCATAGGTGGAATTTGAGAAACTTAACAGAAGTCCAAGGGGGAAGGTAAGGAAAAATATATTACAAACAGAGAGGGAGGCAAACCATAAAAGACTCTTAAATACAGAGAACAAACTGAGGGTTGATGGGGAGTGGATTGGAAGCAGTAGGGAAATTAGTGATGGGCACTTTTGGGGATGAGCACTGGTGTTGTATGTAAGTGACGAATCATGGGAATCTATTCCTGAAGCATTAATTAACTTGACAAAAAAATAAAAAAATAAAAAAAGCTTTCCCTGAATTATACTTTCTCCTAGTTATCTACCCCTCCCTAAAATCCTAAAGCATTATCTCTTGTGCAACCCATTTCAGGCTTCAATACAGACAGAACTATAATTTTTGTTAATTCTTTAAAGTTATCATATTTTTTATTCTCAATCTCAAACTGCGATATAATATAAATACACAGATTGAGGGGCGCCTGGGTGGCTTAGTTGGTTAAGCGTCCGACTTTCGCTTAGGTCATGATCTCACGACGGGCTCTGTGCTGACTGCCAGCTCAGAGCCTGGAGCCTGTTTCAGAGCCTGTGACTCCCTCTCTCTCTGACCCTCCCCTGCTCACGCTGTCTCTCTCTCTCTCTCTCTCTCTCTCCTAGAAATAAATAAAAACATTAAAAAATTTTTTAAAAATACACAGATTGAGAAGCATATGAGAAATACAAGAAAAACATAAAAAGCTTTGAAAGGGGACGTTACAGAGCATCAGGGATTGGATTTTCTTAACCTTTTAGTAAATAGTCTTTTAACTGCAAGCTAAAGAAATCTAACTCATACTGGCTTTTGGAAAAATACTGATTTGTGTCACTAGAAAATCCAAAGGGTCATCTAGATGTGGAGGCTCTAATAATGCCATCAAAACCTTCTCCCACTCTTGTGATTCCCTTCATCTAAGTCTGGGGTTCATTTCCAGACAGATTTTCCCCACATCCCAGGATATATATCTACTGAGAGCACAAGTCTGGCTCTGGACTCATGACAGCCCATATGGAAGAAAGATCTTTTCCTGTGTCTGCACATCAGGAAGACTTTTTTCAGCTGTGCTAGCTTACACACCTACTCCTGAACCAGCCACTGGACCAGTGTGCTGAGTTCTGTGATTCTCCAGCATGGATCGTGTGTCCACAGAGCAGATATTTAGAGAACAGCAATTGTTGTCTTCAGTCATACAGGCAGGCATCAAATGCATCTGTTCATTGAACTGGTCACTTCCAAACTTATAAAATAACTGCCCTTATAATTTATGAAACAACTTCTGTGTAGGGTATCACCATGGTCTCTGTTCTTACCTTTATGCTAATTTTCATATAATATAAAAAGAAAAAAAGGAGATAGGAATAGAATCCAGGCCTGACATGAATTTGCTGGCTTTTACCACTGGATGATTGTGATTTTGAGAGCAAGTGGGAAGTGAGAGCATTATTCTATCACTATGTAAGCAGCCTCTTCATCTGTTCATCTGGAGTATTTGCTTCCCATAGTGAAGTGTCATTCACAGAAATGTGAAGGGTGACATTTACCTTCCTATGCAGGTGCCTTATATACTTATTTACCTTGGCTCCATGAAAAGCCAATCCAGATATTTTTCTTCAGTTTTAAACCTCCCTTTAGCTTACTTGGTGACTTTTACTTAGGAAATTGACAAAGAAAACACTAAGAACCTATTAAATATGAATAAAAAGGCACTGCAAAAGGAACAGAATGTTAAAACAATAATTTGAAATAACAGAAAGTATGAATTCCAAAATTGTAACTTCAACTTATTTTGTTCATTATGTGGGATAGGCCTCAATTTCTTCATGTGAAAAGCAAATATAACATTAGCCAAATATTTTGATATAAAAAAAAATAAACAAAAGGGTGCCTGAATGGTTCAGTCAGTTAACCATCTGACTCCAGCTCAGGTCATATCTCACAGTTTATGGGTTCAAGCCCTGCATATGGGTCTGTGCTGACAGCTCAGAGCCTGGAGCCTGTTTTGGATTCTGTTTCCCTCTTTCTCCCTGCCCCTATCCCACTCATGTTCTGTCTCTCTTTGTCTCTCAAAAATAAATAAATGTTAAAAAGTAAATTTAAAAAGATGAATACATGTAATTTCTTTTTTTAATTTTTAAATTTTTGTTAGTAAATATACCGTGCAGTATTGGTTTCAGGGGTAGAATTCAGTGATTCATCACTTACATCCAACACCCAGTGCTCATCACAAGAGCCCTCGTTAATACCATCACCCATCCAACCCATCCCCCACCTACCTCCATCATTCAACCTTCAGCTTGTTCTCCTTCATTAAGAGTCTCTTGTGGTTTGTTTCCCTCTCTTCCTTTCACACCTTCCCATATGTTCACCTGTTTTGTTTCTTAAATTCCACATATGAGTGAAGTCATATGGTATTTATCTTTTTCTGATTGACTTATTTCGCTTAGCATAATACATTCTAACCCTACAATCCAGCAATTACACTATTAGGTATCTACCCAAAGGATACAAAAATAGAGAATCGAAGGGATACATGCACCTCAACATTCATAGCAGCATTATCAGCAATAGCCAATTCATTTATGAATATGAATATATATATATTCATATTCTACCACAGTGGAATATTACTCAGCCATCTAAAAGAAAATATGTAATTTGTAACATAACACACACTATAAATGCTTGAACATAATAAGAATCTTGAAAAAATTTTATGTTTTACTTACTTTCAAAAGTTATAGAATAATTTGGGTTTAATTTAACATACAAATGAAGATTGCCTTAGAATTGAGCCTCTAATATGGCTAACAAGTAGAATAAATAAAAATATGTCTCCCAAAGGAATTTTCCCTAATAAAAACTGTGAAAAACGAAAGTCATCCTGCCAAAATTTAAAGCCACAGTTTCTAGAACTGAGTTTATTTTCTTCAGGGTTTCTCATCCACAAAGTGATATATTTCATATGTACAGTTTAATCTTTAAAAATATTTCCATATGAAAATACCAGGATCTAATTTGTCTTCCTGTTAAAATGTAAGTATTATTCACAGTTGTCTTAATGGCTCCTTCCTCTGTTCTTATCACACCTCTAAGATACAATGAGTCTCATGTTTTGTTCATCTAAACTTAAATTTTCATACTGGACAAAGGAGTTGTCTAGGCCATGGAGTCTATATGTTTTACTGAGGTCTGAGCACTTGGTCCTGTTGACATGGCCCGATACAATGCAAGGAAGGCAGGGCAGAGTGGAGAATGTGTACCTTTCAGTTTGAGGTTCAAGGGTCGTCAGGGACTAAAATCACTTTCCCATTACCTTGTGACTTCAGAGAATTAAGCCTTATTTGCCATACAGAGGGGGTATCTGGCCTTATGATACTCAATTTCTTTTCTATGTTTAGATTAAGTTATAAACTCAAATCTCAATCAGAAATGTTCCTCCTGGATCATGGTAAGGTTGTGATGGAAGATATAAAACTTCATTCTTCTACTAAAAATGATGGTATGAGACCCTTCACAAATAAAACTGAATGAATTGCTTATGAAAATAATACAGTCAGAAAGCTTACCTTACTCTACAGAGTGCAGCATAATATTATATTAGGAAACAGCATACAATGTGTACAGTTTACCTTCAAGGTTTTAAAGGATTAAGGGGGAATAAAAAGTCATATTAACATAAATATCCCTGTTCTTCTACTTCAACCAGTAATTTATTATTTAAAAAAAAAGAAAAGAAAGTTGATTTTGGCTTCTGTATTCAATCCTAACACACCTACTCTATGTCATAGCTGGCAAGTTACTAGACGCCGTTCTCCACCTCCCCCCCAAAATATCAATTCAAGTAAAAGTTAACTAGATAGGAATTTTTTAAGAGATAAGTTTCTCAGCCTGACAAGTGAATAGCCTTGGACAATAGAACTGTTATTTAGATTTTAGCCACCTGGCACATAAGCATTTAAGATTCATTTTCTTTCCTTTTTTATGGTGTGTCTAGCCAGCTATCAGATAGAACTGTTTTAGGCAAGGATGTTATCCTGCCTCTCCGGCACTGTGACTCCGTGTCTAATTTCTGCTTCTTCGCACACCAACAGACTGTGGCTTCATCATTACCCTCTTTCTCCTCCAAACAAAGCCAACCACTCTCTGCTAGGCATTTGGTTAACACATTATGAACACATAATAAGATGTTCACTTTCCACAGATGTATAAAGCTTAAAAATAGCATTATCATAACATCTTCTAGTTCAACTATTTTAAGGCTACTGTGCTCCCATATCACAAAGCCCTGCTATTTATACAGCCTCAAGTATGGAAGACTCATCCCCCCTCCCCGCTGCCACCACCATGAGATTGCAGCCCAGGGTGCAGAAGACAAAATTACAGGCCCCAAACTTGAATCATCCTGGCTTGCTTATCTTCCTTGAACACAAGCCAAGTTTATTTTTAATTTTTGAAGTCATAAAGAACACAAAACAATTTTAATTTGATTAAAACAATATAAGGGAACAAAACAAACAAGATATGTGGCCAATCTCAACCCAGAAGGTGAACCTCGTGGGTGTGCTCAATCAGGCTGTGCCGCGGCTCAGCTGTGTGAGGGGTAGGCTCCTCAGCTGTGCCTCATCATTCACAAATGCACCAGAGATCAGAGTGAATGTGCATCTTTACTGGAAGCTGGAGAAAAGATAGCCTCTAAGGTTATTTTGAAGCATTCTAAAGGAATATGATGAAGAAAATGCATTGATTTGACTCTCTGGACTGTATGGAGAATTCATTTTCCAAATGAATTTGGTAGAATACCCTCCAAACAGTTTAAAGCCACTGGAATTGCCAGCAAAGGTCACCTTCAGTAGCTCAGCAGTGGTGGAAGTATCAGTGCCTTCCCTCTCTACCTCTCCAGAAAGTGCAGGTCAGAGAGAAAGTATCATCCCAATTTGCCAAGACAGGGAACAAAGAATCTGCAGGGTGAAGTCCCCAGTTTAGGTTTATTTAGCCAAAGGACTTGAAGAAGAATGACTGCTCTTTAAGGTATGCCTTTGGTCTAGCCAAGGGTAGGACTTTGGAAAGCAATCTGGCCTAAAGTCCAGATCTGACCTGTTAGACTTCCTGGCCTCTATGTCTACACATGGCCTCTCAGAGGACAGAGAAGGGAAAGGCAGAGTAATGATGGCTCATAAATTTCCCCTTCACCTAGTCCCCAAAGACTTCTCACAATCTTTGTGGACCTGAAGCCTTACCACAGTGAACAAATCAGAGGCAGGCCTCTCCATCCTGTGGGAAATTTACTCCACGGTTCATGACACAGCTACAAAGGATTCTAACTCTAGGCTGTGCATTCAACCTAATTCCTATTCTCCGGACAGTGTGGCTTCGCTGGCAAAAGCGAAGATAAAAATCTCCACCACCTGTTACTTAAACAGGAGGAAATTTATTTCTTTTATCTGAAAGGGCACTTGTTATATGGGAGTAGGCATCTGACATGAAAGGCCCCAGCGTGTGGGGACTTCCTTCTTCCTTCCTTCTTCTGCCTTCTCCTCTCCGTGGGCACATAACCACTGGCCACCTGTCCCCCCGCTCCCCCTCACTCCTAGATTTCCAGATGCTCAGAGATGCTATTCTGATAGTGAGAGGACAGATCTATAGTTTAGGACTCACAGACTCCAAAAGTTTCTTTGCTTAGGGCACTTGCATGGCTATGAAATACTAGAAGACTGCCACTCAAGAGCACACCAGAACCCTGTTTCACTGCTCACTGCTCAAAGCATGTGCAAGATTCAAATTACTTCTACAACTTCTGGCAAGGAGGGCAGGGGGCGCTACCCTGCTGGCCAGATGTAAGAAAGCAGGGAAATCAGGGTGGCCCTGACTCTGTGACACTGTTCCATATCAGAGGCTGGTATATTGCTGAGGCTTGTTTTGGTTTTTTTTTGTTTGTTTGTTTTTTTCCATCAGTCAAGACATTTTCTTACCTCTTTACACAGAGAACCTGGTTACAAAGACCATTTATTAGATTCAAGGGCAAGATGAACAAGTCATCCTAAGCTATCAGAATGACATAAGAGGGCATGTACACATATATGTGCATGTGCGTAAATATTTTCCTTCCCACTTAGTTATAAGTTCTTTTACAAGGGTATATGGAGAGTAAATCCATATTGTCCTCAGTGACACATCATTTGTTGGGAGTCATGTAAAGCAAAAACATGGCCAGAGAATAGGTACTGTTCTGCTTCTGTAAAAACCTGACTAGAACAAGGCTAATGGGGAAATCAGAGATTTGCATTCATTCATTGCCATTTGCAACTTGGAATTACTCATATTTGCCTGACCCCTGATGAGTCACCAGCTGAACTCTGGGAGAAGAAACACAGCCTCGGCCTTTCCAGGCAGTTCCCATGTGGGTCGTGCAGAGGTCAGCAGACTGTCAAAAGTCACACTCTCCTTCACTGGCTACCTCTTAAAAATACCTTGGGAATGTCCATCTGGAAGGATTAAGGTCATTCTGATACTTTATTAAAAAAAAGAACAACTCCATTTACCTGAAAAGATGTACAGCCAAGGAATAGGGGCCGCATACTCACACACTGATTATTAGATTTCTAAAACAGGAAGTACAACATGCTACCTTTCTGCCATGACGGAGGCAGGAGTTCATTCCCACACTACCTCTCAGCTTCGGCCAGACGTTTAGTCTCTAATTGGCTCCTTTTCTCTTCCTAACGTGCAGGAATGCTGATTTTCTATCCTTCTAATAAAAAGTCACCATGTTTGTACCTCTGAGCTGAGACCCCACCGAGCGCAGAACGGCTCTGTAATTATGACACCCAAGACAGGCATTTGTCTCTTTTCTAAGGTACACAGGGAAAGAGCTTGCAAACACACTTAGTAACATAATCTAGATCTCAGAATTGTACGTCCGTTGACTGGAAAATTGTCTCCTGCAATTGACGTTCATTCTCCCTGTGTTCTCAGGAGATCATGGAAAACAGCTGGTCATTACACAGGACAAAAATAATTTCTGAAGTGGAGTCACAACCAGTTCAAGTGTGAAAATAATTAATCAACTGTTTCATCAAACCAATAATCCCCCACAGTCACTTGACAAAAATCTTTTCCTAATTTATTTTCTTATTAAAGACTATACTACATGCACCATCAACTCAGCCCAGACAATTGAGTCAAAACATAAATTTTGTTTTCATATAAGCAAATGTGAAGAATTTATTTTTTAATGTTTACTAATTTTTGAGAGAGAGACAGACAGACCATGAGCAGGAGGAGGGGCAAAGAAGGAGGGAGACACAGAGTCCAGAGTAGGCTCCAGGCTCACAGAGCTCAACACGGGGCTCGAACCCACTAGCTGTGAGATCATGACCTGAGCCAAAGTCAGACGCTTAATGAACTGAGCCACCCAGGTGCCCCCAAATGTAAAGAATTTTTTATTACTATTATTATTATTGTATAGACAAAAAATTTGAATCGTTATGTTTCAGTCTAAGGCACTCCTATTCCTAATTCCAAATCGTTCAACTTTTCTAAATAGTCACCATAATAAAATGCTTTAAAGTCTGTGACAGGAATAATAAAACAGGACTGTATGTAGCGACTTTGTCTTCCTAGTTTTGTCTTCCTCCTCTTCCCAAGACATCTTACTTAAGCATTCCCTGACTCAAGCAGGAATGGTTTATACATGAATATCTCACACCCAAATTTGATGAAAACATTTCAAATAATACAACTAAAGTATTAGATATCTTGGATTATTTATCCAACTTATTTCCCAGTGAAGGACTCCTTTCAAATGTCCTTGTGAAGGCCATCCTATGGTCTTCACACAAGGATGGAAGTTCAGATCTAGGTGTAATTTGTCTCGGTCAAAAATATGAATTTGTTGGGGCACCTGGGTTGCTTAGTCGGTTAAGCGTCTGACTTTCGCTTAGGTCATGATCTCGCGGTTCGTGGGTTCGGGCCCCGTGTCGGGCTCTGTGCTGACTGCCAGCTCAGAGCCTGGAGCCTGTTTCAGTCTGTGACTCCCTCTCTCTCTGACCCTCCCCTGCTCACGCTGTCTCTCTCCTAGAAAAAAACAATATATGAATTTGTTGAAAGCATGTAAGTTATGCTCTTAATTTAATTGTCTGACTAGAATAGACTTTACTTCACAAATTAAACACACATATGCTCCCCTTCTAGGTTAAAGATTATTTTGTTTGCTTGAATAAAAAGAGAAGAAACAAAAGAGGATGTATAATTCTTCCACCTTCTCCTTCTTCTGTCGTTATACAATCTGTCCTAAGTCTTTGGTCATTATCAGTCTTTCATATTCTTTGTTGGGTGCTTTTCCTTTCTATATTTAAAAAAAATATTTTGCTTTATTTATTTGAACTCCTCAGAGAGCTCCTAATAAAAATGCATGGATTTTATTCATATATTTTTTCAGTATTTATTGAGTACTTATTATGTACTAGACATTGTCCTAACTTCTCCATCAAGAACGATTTATAATCATATTATAAGAATTTTGTCACAGGCCTATTTTGGGACCCATGACTATAGAATAACGCCCATGTTTAAAAATTATTTCCAGGGGCAACTGGGTGGCTCTGTCAGTTGAGAGTCTGACTTCAGCTCAGGTCATGATCTCACGGTTTGTGAGTCCAAGCCCCCCATCATGCTCACTGCTGTCAGCGGAGAGCCTGCTTTGAATCCTGTCCCCCTATGTCTTCCCCTCCCCCCTCTCAGAAATAAACATTTAAAAATAATTATTTCCAAAACTCCAGCATTTTGCTTTCATGTAATAATTGGTAAAAACTTCAGTATTGGAATATTAATATAAACATTACTTGTGTAAGCTTTAAGATGGCTAGGACACTTCAGGTTTCTCTCTCATTTATTTTATTAACTAATTTTCCTTGACCTAGTCAATGGTCCAGATTAATCTAGAATACTAATTTCCTCCCATTGCATCTGCAAATTTTGCTGAAAGCCATCTACCTCTAGTACCTCTAGACCTGAAGTGGCAAGAGATGGAGCTGTTACTGGACCCTGGTGAGATTTGTAACTATAGGATAGGGCCATTCTACAGGAACTGTGATATTTGGTGAAGAACACAACCACCACCAGCTAGTGTCCTGGCAGAGTGGGAGCCAAGGACAAATTACCACAGTTTCTGTCTCCTCCTGTCTTCCAATTTCCTGCTGGTTTCTCCCACTATCCAATCCCCCCAAAAAAGGCAGAGGACAAAAAGACTTGGCCTTAGAGTCCAGTCTCCCTGGTGTGCAGAGTAGGATTTTAAAAAAGGGTGGATAGTGGATTTGGAAAGGCAGATTTAAAATAACCAGCATAGGGGCACCTGGGTGGCTCAGTTGGTTAAGTGTCTGACTTCAGCTCGGGTCATGATCTCCTGGTTCGTGAGTTAGACTCCATGCTGGGCTCTGTGCTGAGAGCTCTCTCTATCTCTCTCTCAAAAATAAATAAATATTTTTAAAACAAGACAATCTTCCTTTAAAAAATAAAATAAAATAACCAGCAAACAGATTTTTGGCTGATAATACAATTGTCAAAAATCTCTTATCAGTTTTGGGATGCCTGGGTGGCTCAGTGGGTTGAGCATCCAACTTCGGCTCAGGTCATAATCTCACGGTTTGTGGGTTTGATCCCTGTGTCGGGCTCTGTGCTGACAGCTAGCTCATAGTCTGGAGGCTGCTTCAGATTCTGTATCTCCCTCTCTCTCTGACCCTCCCCTGCTCATGCTGTCTCTCTTTCTCTCTCAAAAATAAATAAATAAATAAATAAATAAATAACCTCTTATCAGTTAAGAGCAAAGTAATTTAATTTTCCCATCTTTCTTAAGACTCATAGAGACTTTCCTCAAGTACTGTCTATTGAAGCAAGTAGACAGATTTAACCTATGTTGATTTACTTTATGAATTTTTCTAATAAGGGATAAAATATATGAAAAGTAAACCCCAGTATGTATTTATTTTTCCACATTTAAATCTCTAAAATTGAACCTAGAGGATCAGTTAGTTACTATCATAAAATTATTAGAATTCTCTAGTAATACAATTTATAAACAATTACTCTGCTTATTCTACCCTATAGACTACCGGAGGGTAAAAGAAATATATAAGTAAAAACTGAGGAGAGCAAGAGAGAAGACAGTAAGTATGCAGTCACTACACTCCTTTTAAAATGGCATGGAGGGGCACCTGCATGGTTCATTTGGTTAAGCAACCAACTCTTGATTTTTGTTCAGGTCATGATCGTACTGTCATGAGTTCAAGCCCCACATGGGCTCTGTGCTGTCAGCATGGAGCCTGCTTGGGATTCTCTCTCTCTCCCTTTCTCTCTGCCCACCCCCTATGTGTTCTCTCTCTCTTTCTGACTCTCTCTCTCTCTCAAAATAAATAAATAAACTTTAAAAAAAGGCATGGAGCTGCCTGCTGCCTGGAGGGTCATGGAAACCTCAGAAAGTGGTGAGAAATAGAAAATGTAATTCATGCCCTGCAAATAACTTCCTCTGTCAAGACTTCAGGAGCTCATCACCGCCAATACCATCTTATCAAGGAAGAGCATTTCAGAAAAAGGCACTTTAAAACACTCCATTCAATGAGCATCTCTGTGGTGTCCACTGCAGTTTTTAATACATTATAAAGTGCATACAGGGACTCTAAGTGTTCAGACTATAGAGTCAGGCTGCCTGGCTTGGAATCATGCTCTTCTGCATACTAGCTGGGAGAGCCTAGGAGAGTTAGGAATACTCTGTGCCCCAGTGTTCTCAATTATACTATGGAGCTGACAAGGGTTCCTGTCACCTAAAGTTGTAGAGAAGATGAAATGAAGCAACACATGTGGAGCGCTGAAATAATGGCTACCTCAGTGCAAGTGTTCAATAAACATTACTCATTAGTATTACTATGGGTACTCACTAATTTATTCAACAAAGAGGACACTATATAGCTGGGAATGCAATCTTAGTCTTCACACGATGATTAGTCCAGTAATGAGAAGAGGACAGAGACAGGTAAAAAGGCAATTACTATTCAGTGAAATATACTAATAACTCCTGGCCTAAATTCCCTCTTTTGAGTTCCAGACCCAGATAGATACTATCAACTTGAAATGTCCAGATGAGCCTCTCACATGCATTGCAGAAGTATGATTTTCAACAATGAATTTTTGTGTTTATTTTTTCAGTACATTTGTTCCTCTTCCACTTCTCTTTTTCAGCAAATAAGTACAATTGTACTTTCCCATTTCCTCACGCAGAAATCTAAGAGTCCTCTCTGACCTTTCTCTCATTGTAAGTCCTGCTGATTATTTCTACAAAATACATTTATTTCAAATATTTCCACTTCTCACCATTTGTACTATGGGCTTCTTGGTGGGCCTCCATTAGATATTTCTGAGATTGCCACACTAAGACTTTATTTAGCTTTCCTCCTATTGGCTTTTATTCCATTCCAGTCCATGTTCGATATAAAAGTTGGGAATATTTTTAAATGTATTTTTAGGTTTTAATTTTTATTTTAATGTATCTTTTTAACATGTTTATTCTGCTCTTCCTAAAATATCTTTTACTAGTTTTCCATTGCACTTAAGATAAAACTTGGGACCCCATTTGAACTTGCTTCTGCCTCCTCTAGAGTCTCATTTCATATCATTTTCTCCTCTAATAGCCATTTTCCAGCCTTTCAATTTAGCTCCTCAAGAGTACCATTCTAGAACCATTCATACGCTCTATCTTAAGTCTGGAATATTCTTTCACCTCCTCTGACAGCTGCCTAATTTTCAGTCATTCTTTAGGTATCAATTTAAAAATTTTTAATGTTTATTTTTGAGAGAGACAGACAAACAAACCATGAGCAGAGGAGGGAGGGAGAGAGAGGGAGACACGGAATCTGAAGCAGGCTCCAGGCTCTGAGCTGTCAGTACAGAACCCAATGTGGGACTCGAGCTAACAAGCCATGAGATCATAGCCTGAGCATGGGCCCAAACTCAGGAACCTAGAGATCATGACCTGAGCAGAAGTCAGATGCTTAATAGACTGAGCCACCCAGGCAACCCTTTAGGTATCAGTTTAAATGCCACTGCCTCAAAAATATCTTCCTTACCCTTCCACCCACCTGCTTATTCACAGCATCCTTTCCTTTCACTTCACCGACCTTTTTACAATTTATAATTTGTTTGAATAGATGACTATCACTAGACACTAAGCTTCTTGAAAACAGTCTGATTTTGTTTTTTCAGGACAATTACCCAGGCACTTGGCACTGTGCCTTCACATAGTTATCATCAGTAGGCATGTTTTGAATGATGCAATTAATAGCACCCCCCCCAAAAAAAACCATAAGAATATATAAATCAATAGTCTCAACCCAGTCTTGAGAAACTCAAGAAAAACTTCCTGGAAGAAGAGAAAGACATATGGCTTCTACAGGAAAAGAAAAATTTAGCTTCAGAAATTCTTTACCCTGCATACACATTAGCTAACCTGGAAGGATTTCACTAAATTTGAGCCTAGGACATCTAGATTTCATTGGTGGGGTAGAGCCCAGGCATCAGTTGTTTGTTGTTGCTTCCCTGTTATTTAAGCACAATGGGCAGTAAAGACAGTCTTGAGAACCACTGACCTGGAAAAAAAAATGGGTAAGGGGAGAATCAGGAAAGCTGGGAATGGATGTGCTAAAGCCTGGAGAAGAAAGAAGACAGGGTATGTTCACAAAACAGCAAAACATTCTTCATTTTAAGGCTGAATTCTAGGTTATATTGAGGATATGGTGAGAAATAAAACTAAAGGACTAAACAAAAATAGATTTGAAAGGCTCTAGTTAATAGTATGTCTGCTAAACCTGGACAATGCCCTAAGGGAGGGGTATTGTCAGATCAGACTTGCATCTCTAATTTAAGGTGGAAAGTGAATGAAGGCAAAGAAGTGGGGGGCGGGGATCAGGGGTTAGAGATAGACAATAGGAAGCATTGTCATCTGGAATACCTTTTTTTTTTTTTTAAGGCAAGGTTATTCTAGAGTCATCCTTAAGGATACGTAATGCACTAGCATTTTTTATTTTGATGTGGTGTTCTCTATAAATGAATGTTAGAATATCAGGCCCCTCAAGAGATTCCATATGCCTTTCTTAAATCAACTGGTACAGAAAAAAACGTAAATAGAGTATGTTTTCAGTTCACTTGGTGATCTCCAAGTATTCTATAATTACAATGGAGTTCACATTTTTAGAGGGCTTTCTGGAATTCAAATGTACCATTCAATCTGGTGTTAATCATTGAAATTAAAGAAGGTTTTCTGTGCATAACTGATTTAAGATGCCCTTTTAATGAATCTGCTTAAATAGAGACCTTTTTCCCCTGGAAAACTATCACAAAAATCATAAATCATACCTTGAAAACTTTAGGCTTTGACTCGTTAGGAAAATGTGTAGCAAATTGATAATCACAGAAAGTGACTATTTCATCATTATTCAGAAACAAAACAGTCAGGGGTACAGGACAGAAAGGAAAAAGGGAAATTAAAAACACCAAATGAAAAACGTAAAGTAGACTTTTGAAGGGAAACCTTATAAGGAAAATCTTTATAATTTACTGCATGCCGTTAAATTACATTTGTCTTGTGCTTTCACTTTTCCTTTCAACAAATTAAAAATGAGAAGTGAATTAAAACATAACAAAAATATACAATATTTTGTAAAAAATATACAAAATGACTTTTTAAAAAAATTTTAACATGAAGACTTTGGTTAGTTGACTATTGCCAATGACTTAGATAATGTTTATGCCATGCAAAATACTTCCACTAAAATATTGTATGCAGGGTTTCCTTATAATAGGATTTATTTGGGGTTGGAGGAGCAATGGGCTGCTCTTTCATAGGCCAAACTACATTATAAACAAATGTTAATTAAGCACCTATCATGCAAAGAGCACTAGACAAGGAAAATGGAGAAAAAGTGTACTCAGTCCTTGTCTTCAAGGTTCTAATTCCTGTGGGAAGATAATAGCATCCATTCGTCAAATAGTAAATAAAACAAAAGGAATTTTGGACGTGTCCTGGAGGCTAGATGTAGGCCATGGAGTGATGTGAAGTAGGGCCTAACATGTATGATCAATGGTTTTCAAGAGATCTATGTAAGAACAGCTAAAGGGTAAAAACAGATGTTGGACTGCATGATGCAAAGTAATTCTTAAGATACTCCAGATTCAATAGCCTTCCATCATGGGTTGACTTTGTCAGTAGAAGCTTTATGTTGATGGGATTCATATATTGATTTTTAAAATGGAGTTGTAACAGTATTTTCTCTCACTTTCTATGAGTAAAGAAGATGCTTCACAGAGATGGCCATTCAAGTAATGCACCCAATGGGTATTCTAAATCAGTGGGTGTACTGTTTTTTATTTTAATACAAGCATTAAATGTTGGGATTTGCAGGTTGGGAGAAACTTAAGATTCTGCTTCCTTACAAACTTCCAGGTGATTTAAGTGAAGTAATTGGATCTATAACTGTTTTGAGCTACTGATCCATGGACTAAGAGGGGAAAGTTGTAGCCAACACCTCCATATCAGTATGACTGACTGACATTTATAACTATTGATACATGTATTGGTATATCACACAACCAATCAGAGGAAACATTAATCATTAAAGAAAGCTAAAACGAATTGACTGACCACCCTCTAATCATCTTAGTCCAAGTGATAGAGTTAGGTAAAAAGAAAAATCTCCAGGATAGTTTCATAAAAAGCATACATGCCACCTCCCCTCTCTCTAACACACACACACACACAGAGAGAGAGAGAAAGAGAGAGAGAGAGAAACACAGACATAAATCTATATTCTGTTAAACACTGGCTTATGATAAATGAAGAGTACTCCAGTAAATTAATTTAATTTTTTATTTACTATTTATATTACCCACTTGTAAAACTTACTCATAAATGTTAGATCTCTCACATTTATATCTTACCTGTTGCGATGGTTAATTTATTTGTCAACTTGGTCAAGCCATGGTGTCCAGATGTTTCAGCAAGCAGTATGCTAGATGTTTCTGTGAGAGTGTTTTAAGATGAAATTAAAATTTATATTGGTGGATGAGTAAAGCAGATTGCCCTCCATAAGAGTGGCCTCATCCCAATCAACTGAAGGCCTGAATAAAACAAAAGACTGACCTCCCCTGAGCAAGAAAGAATTCTGCCAGCTGATGGACTTGCGCTGCAACACTGGCTCTCCCCAGATACCCAGCCTGAAGGTTTTGGACTTGCTAATTACCATGATGGCATGAGCCAATTCCTTAAAATAAGTCTCTTTCTCTAAATATATACATCCTATTGGCTCTGCTTCTCTGAAGAGCCTAATACACCTGTCTATTTTTTTTTTAAATGGGCTTTTCTATGGTCTTATATACTTCTAAATACTAAAGGCTGGGATTCTTAATTTTTCCCTCAGGTTTAGCCTTTAAACATATCCCAGAGATAGTGTCTCATTCAGAGATTGTGAGAAGGCTTTAGACTGGATAACAGACTGCCACATGGTCAACCTGATTGAATCCGGAATGCCTTGTACCTAGAGTCTTGGATTGTGCCACTTATCAAATCTCTGTCAAGTAGCCCTCCTCTCTTACCAGCACTGGCATTCCTACCCTTGAGGGCCAGTCTTAAATGACTAAAAAAATGCTGACAGTTTCCTGTGGCTGCTGTTTGAACCTCTATTTACCCTGATCTTGGATTCATTTTCAACTCCGACTAGTGATGCTCACATCCTGCTTGTCTTGTCCTCCTAGACCAATCTTCCAGATGTGGAGCAATCTGAGATCAATTACCAAATCCTGACATAATCATAGCTTTTTAGCAGCTGGACTTGGTCAAACTTTGCAGGCCTCTTTTGATCTATGCACTAGCCTACCCACAACTATCCAAACCCTGCTTCTGACAAAAGCAAACACCCTAAATGTGTCATTTGGTGCCTGCCTATTTTCCAGCTTCCTCTACTACCAGTTCCCTCGCCTGCACCCCAAATCAGACCCACCCCACGAACACCCCCTGCCCTGTGGGCCCCTGTGATTCCAGCTATTCCTTGCACATTCTGGGTCCTTTCACTATTCTATGTCCCTGAATGTGCTGTTCTCTGCCTGCAGTAAACTTCTTTCATTGCAGGCAATACCCTACTAAGCCTTTAAGAACCTGCTCAAATGTTGCTGTGACCCTTATGTGGTCAGTTGTTCTTTGTTTGTATCTCTTCATAACATATCCTCCATAATAATAATATCATCTGTTTATATGTTGCTTTCTTCAGTAAACTGTGACTC
Organism: Hyaena hyaena; assembly: GCF_003009895.1. Taxonomy (NCBI): domain Eukaryota; kingdom Metazoa; phylum Chordata; class Mammalia; order Carnivora; family Hyaenidae; genus Hyaena; species Hyaena hyaena. Next base: position 128,875 of record NW_024082230.1, on the reverse strand, counting down.
CCTTCCAAAGCAGAACTAATTCTTAACTTTTGTGACCCAAGAGACTAGTACTCATCACTGCAGGAACCTAATTCTCTAGTTCATTTATTGATTAACAAGTCTGGGCACTTCCAACCCCTCTCTTCCTTTGGGCAGTGAATGTATTGTGTTCCATCAACAACCATCAACACAGAATAAGTCATTATAACATTAAATTAAATTATTTTCTCCCAGGCATCAATTTTTAAGTATACATTGGCTGTACACCAAAACCCAACTAGATTATAAATGAAGATATAGAAGACAAATGCTTAATCCTAAATTTATCCCAAGTGCTAGAAACAGCAACTACTGGAAAGAAAATATCTAACAAGCTTATCTCTAATCTCAAATCCAAAGTTCTATGGTTGAAACGATAAAGAAGGATTAGACAGCCAGAAAACCCAAAAAGTTGTACTGCACTATTTAGCAATTTCTTATGCTCTTTAGTCTTTCCTATATGCAATGGCTTGCCTTCTCAACTAAAATGTAGGCTGCAACCTTACTTCTAAAGCACAAACCTCACTTCTTAGTTCTAGTTTCAGAACCGGACTGTTCCTCAAAGGCAGAAACCATACGTTAGACTCCTTTCTCCCTCCCACACAACTCACAGAGCGGCTACTAACCACAAGTGAGTCCCTTCCTACTATTTGTTGATTGACAAACTGATGAAGCCAAATCTGTAGTAAGTGGAGTAGCCATGAGAAATCATGATTCTCTCACTATATCTTTATTTTAAGTGACAAAATGATCAAGTGTGGATTTTGTCTTTGCTGAGAAAGCTGCCCAGGAAAGTAGGGATACAATTTTCCAAGTCAAAGCAAATTGTCTGCCTTCCCAGAAAGTAGAGACTGAAGCAGATACAGTAAAGTTCATGACCTTGGCAGATAAAGTTTAGTCAGTCCCATCAGGATTCAGCACTTTATATTAAATGACCCACATCATCAGCTTGCTGACAATAAGATCTGGTGATTTTATAATCCCTCAACTCTTCTTCAATTTCATACAGAATAATACAAAAGCTACCTCCCAATGAACTACATCTCCCATATCCATTCTTTTGTGCAGGCCCCTCCTCTGGATTCTGGGCTGTTCTGTGACTCACTGAATTGAATGTAGATGACATCATGCTACCGACTTCTCAAGTTTAGTCAAAAGAAACTTTGCAGCTTCTGCCTAGAGTCCCAAGCTTCCATGTAAGGAGTCTAAGCACCCCAGAAAGCATCATTTTGGGGAGAACACATGTAGGCACTGAGGTCAACAGTTACAGCAAAACCCACTGTCCAATCATCCTAACCCATCCACCAGACATGGAAGCAAAGAAACCATCCAGGCATTCAGCCCAGTCAAGCTTTCAGATGGCTTCAGTCTTGGCTAATAACTGAATGTAACCGCGTGAGAGATCTCTAAGTAGGAACCGGTCAATTCATAAATCTTATAACAAATTATTGCACTGAGGTATTAGGTTTTGAAGTGCTTTATTATGTGGCAATAGATACCTGGAACACTGTATTTAGGAAAAAGTACACAGAGTCCAGAAACAAGGCCTGATGTAAGAATTCCAAATCACTGGGCACCTGGGCACATAGCAAGCTGAAAATAGCTTTCTCCACTAAGATCCAGCTCTTTAGCCTTTCAGCCAGTAAGTCATGTTTGAAGATGCCTCTCAGTTTTACATATTAGCCTTTTAAGTTTACTTAATTTTACTGCTACCTGTTACTGTATAGTAAAGAATTCTCCTCATGTTATGATTTGGAGCAATAAAATGGAACTGCACTGTCCCCTGAAACTGCAAAAAAAAAAAAAAAAAAAAAAAACCGTCAATGAGAGGACCTCTTTTCCTTTGCAGGCCGTGAATCAGAGCATGGGCAACACTCACCCCACCTCTGACAGCAGCTGAGCCATCAGGTGGATTTCTCCCTCTTGCTTTTCCCTTCTTTAAACAAACCACAAGAAAATGGCATGGCCAGTAGCAGGACATTGCCACAGTTGCTGCATAAGGATGAGTCTGCAGAGTGTAGCTTTGTGTCTCTGACCTACAAACCCATTATCACACTTACCCAGTAGTGGTTTAGCCACTCTGCTTTCCATGAAGTTGCCTGGGAGCTCAGTCACATCAGCAGGTGCAGTTGCAACCACAATTAAAGCCAAATTGTGCTAACAAACCTAATGGCAACTAAACAGGTACAGTTAGGGCCTCCCACAATTGAGGAAGAGAAAACTTCATGTGTATACATCGTTCTGCTAAAGATCTCATCAAGGGAATTAAAAGACTGAGGTCTGGGTTTTCCAGGTGGCTGCTGCCTTTATTCCCCACCACCCTAGAGCCATGCCTCAATGCCAGTGTCAGGTCAGGCTGGAGATTGTATGGCTTCTTGGCCGTGGGATGACCACAGTCAGAACACTACACCAGTTTCCTGTGGGAACATGATGCAATCATGCATTTCCTTATTGTTCTCTCTCCCCCCACACATGTGACCTCCTTGGTCTGACTTCTGAATATTCAGTTCTAAGGACAAGCCCTGGCACACACAGGTATTTAGGCAATGTTTGTTAGGAAATAAAGACCCTGAGAGCAACACAAGATGAGCTATATATATATCTACACATACACACACACACACATACATATATATCTACATCTATATCTGTCATGCTTCCTCTTGTACCTGCAGTGTGTCACATAGGTGATCTTTCAAACCCAAACTAATTTTATAACTATGTACAATTGATGGATGTGAAATACATCCACTGTGGTGATCATTGTGCAAATATCAAATCAATATGTTGTAACCTGAAAACTAAGATAGCTATATGTCAGTTATATCTCAATTTAAAAATAACAAAGCCAAACAAGACTTTGGTCAGTCTTTAACTGTCCCAACCTTGCTCAGAGAATATTGATATAATATTTTTTAAGTTTATTTATTCTGAGAGAGAGAGAATGCAAGCGTCAGGGGGTGGGGGTAGAGAGAGAGAGAAAGAGAGAGAAATAGAATCCCAAGCAACCTCTGCACTGTCAGCACAGAGCCTAATGTGAGGCTTGAACTCACAAACCCTAAGATCATGACCTGAGAGGAGATCAAGAGTCAGTCAGGCACTTCACCAAATGAGCCACCCAAGCACTCCAAGAATATTAGACTTCAACTCAGATCCTGAGCCTCTTGGGCCCAGAATTTTCCAATGGATCTTTTGTATCCAATGGCAGATAAAAGAAGAGAGAACATGTGAGATTTTGAGAGACCATATGGGCCAGGCCGGCAGGTGGCCAACATGATTCGCACACACATCCCATTGGCAGAACTGGTCACATGGTTGTGACTAACTGCAAGCCAACTTGGGAAATGGAGTCTGTGTGCCAAGAGAAAAGGGAAAATTGTTGGTGAAAAGGTAATTCTCTCTCTACCTAACTCCTCTTTTCTATTAAGCTTCTGGTAGGGCCTGGAACACTTCTTGGATTTGACAGAGGACAAATATTTACCTTTGCTACAAACCCTCTTCCTCCCCACCCTACCCTTCTGCCAAAAAACCAAGTTGATTTCTGAATTATTTTCTTACAGAATATAAAATGAGAGTGCCAAGATATCTGTCTGCTAACCCTGATGCTATTCTTTCAATAATTTTAGGTTCCACGTAATTTTCTATCAAGCACTTATCATATCAAAGCACAAAATCTTTATTCTCATCACAAGAAGTTTTGCAATGAACTTGTAACAAATATGATTGGTGTTCAGAATTGAAAAAAGATGTGGGTTAGCCAGCAACTTGAGAAGAGAGGGACACACACATCTGTTTTATGGAGTTAAGCCAGATCCATTCCTTTTCTTATCTTCAAGGAAGTTCCTGTTCACTTTCAAAAATGCCTTCTGAAGTTGTTCTTTTCAGAGACGTTTTGGTGTGAGTGACTTTTGTTCTGAGAGCTTCAAGAAAACAACTTGTATTTTTTGGAGAGTTACAGTTCCTGCATTGGGTCAAGGAGAGCATGCATTCCAATGTTGAGCAAGATCTAAGAGTAGTTTTAAATCTCACCTTGAGAAGGAAAATTATTCTGTTCTTTCCAACTTTAAAAGATGCTGGTGGATATTGGAGGTGGGGGTTAAAAAGTTCTAGAAGCCCTTGAAATGCCCGGAACTTGAGGTTTTGCACATCTTAGGTTCTTTACATTCCTATTTCAAAGGATTAGTTAGGCTGCTATTTATGTAAACATCACTCTTCACATCAGTCTTTATTCATTTACCACCTGCTCACTTGTCCTATTTAATTTTACTGTTCAACGGCTTGATAGAGAGATTTTTACAAGCAGGTTTAATCAGTTCCCAAAGCCTTGCTTGTTTTTCAAGTCACACCCTACTGGCATAATGTAGTGCCATTGAGGGTACAAAAGCAAGGAGGCTGAAAACCACTTTGCAAGCCTCTTCATTGGGATGAGCATGAGGTCAGAAATGTCAGTAGAAGCTTCCAGAATTCCCCCATGGAATCAGGCAAAGATTTGTGGAAAGGGCGTCTTTTGCATTGTTCAAAGACTTCATCCTGTGGTTCCTCTATAGAGCAAAAAGGTGTGAGGGGATGCATTGAGTCTGTGCCATGAATGAAGCATCTTTCCTACTTAGATGTATTTACTTTGAATCAAAATAATTTCTAAACAACACAAAACCTATGCTCTGTGCTCTTTGGGATCAAGTTTAGAGTAAAAATGGTAGAAAGGAAAAAAGACAAGAAGGAAAAAAAAGTTATTAAATCAGACACTTGGCCCATGCCTGATTTAAACCCAGGCTCCAGCTACACACTACAGTCTCTTCTATGCCTTTGATCTCCTTATACAGATATTTTGGAAGACAAGAAATAAAACTGTCAAAGACACTTTTTCTGTCAGTTATTCTTGTCATCATTTTCTGTAAGTTAATTATAAAATGCTATTTAGTCTTTATATTTAACCACCTTGCCTGTTAAGTAGAGGAGAACAGAGAAAATCAAACGAGAAAGAATATGTACAGTTAGACACACAGCAGACACAGTTTAGTCTCTGAAACACTGAATTTTAGTGAAGGCACAAGATAATGGTTCATATTCCACTAAGGATGACTCACACCAAACATTTTGGGGATATGACCTGTTTATTATCTGCACTGTTTCATTAACCCTTGTTTTGTTTGAAAACAGATCCCTTCTGTGCGCCACAGACTATAGATTTATCTGTGTTAAATATGAAACACATGCTTGGAGTTAGCAAACCAGCAAATTATTCTGCTCTCCTTTGGCCATTTCTTTTCTGAATACAGATAACTCTACTAAAGACCCTCAGTGAAAGACTGTAAGGTTAATAACCAGTCAAGCTCCTGCTAGCTTAAGAGGAAGAGGCCACAAATTAAATATATTCATTCAGATGTTCAGGATGCAGTGCTTAGATGTATTATTTTTTATTAGCTTTAATGTATTTTTATAGGGTCATCCAACAAAATGATAAAAGAAAGAGACTTTGTCATGCAGCTTAATAACGCTGGCTATTTGTCCATGATGGAAAAGTTGTTATTCTCCAGCTGTGTAATCTTTATTTGGAGAACAAAAAAAAGCATGCAGAGAGTGAGGTCTACCAAAGTTCAGGGGCTTCAAAACAAGCTGACTGTCCACGTTGTAAATTGCCTATTGACCTTGCATTACTAAATGGCTTTTCAGCAGGGATCAGCTCTCTGAATCCCAGGATGGTGCCCTGTACAGTACAAGCTTCAGGCTGCCATCAACTCTTTAGGGTGCTGAGGAAGAAGTGAACTCCTAAGGACATTAGAAATAGAAAGAGAATTGCAGACGTTGGCCTTTCTGTGTCTGTGCCTCTTTTCACAGTAGGGAAACAGTTTGATGCCAGCTTTCTTTCTAACCAAATATCCCCACTGTAAACCATCCTTTCCTCCCTCTCCCTCCATCTTAATTTCCCTTGCTTTGCCCATTTGGCAAATACAATATGATGGGTCTGGAGTGCTTGAGCCTGCTAAGCGGTACAGCAGGAGATGACAGTTGGTACACATTACTTTACTCTTCTACAGAAGATAAAAATGAATAAAAATGACTACAAAGCATTGTGAAAATTTAACATGCTCCAAAACACTAAGTCCACTCAAAATAATGACAGAGTCATAAAGGAAGCAAAAGCAGTTTCTTTCATTGTAAGTACAAGGCTCCAGTGAAGGCACTCTACTGCTTAAAAATTATCAATAAGCTTCCATATGGTTCTACTTACAGCTTTGTTAACCGTAAGGTAGAGAAGCAAAATCATATGTTTGTAAAAATTGTGTTTAGCACTCAAGTAAACTTCAAAAATCAGTTCAAAACTAGTAGGGCAGGAGTATGCTCTCCTAAGCTACTATAGATTCACTTAAGATTCTCTTGAATCTCAGGGTCTCCTGACTTAAAATTTTACATGGCTTCCAATTCCCTTGAAGGGACCCACAGAAACAGGGTAATAAATGGAGAATCAGGGTCAGGGAAAAAGTGGTTCCCCACCCTAGGTTCTGAAATTGCTAATAATCCATGGGGATTCTGATGTATCTGCCCTGAACAAATGTAAAAGACTAAGAAATATTCTTGTGGTAAACCACAGGCCAGATATTTCCCTGTGACCAAAACCTAAACCACCAACCTTCTTCTTCAGCCCACAGCATGGTAGTTTCCCTCCAATGAAACCAGTCAATTCACTAACCTACTCAAACCAGCCCTTTATCATATGGAAACTCCAAAGCCTCAAGAAACAGAAACTTGAGGGGCGCCTGGGTGGCTTAGTCGGTTGGGCGTCCAACTTTCGCTTAGGTCATGGTCTCGCGGTTCGTGGGTTCGGGCCCCGCGTCGGGCTCTGTGCTGACTGCCAGCTCAGAGCCTGGAGCCTGTTTCAGTCTGTGACTCCCTCTCTCTCTGACCCTCCCCTGCTCACGCTGTCTCTCTTTCTCTCCTAGAAATAAATTTTAAAAAATATTAAAAAAAAAAAAAAGAAACAGAAACTTGATGGTTTGAATCTTCAACTTTTCTACCATTTGAGCCACTGTCAAGTAGACATAACTCAGTTCTATATACCTTACTACAGGACAACTCAAAGTGTGGTCCAAGGACGTGTGCCAGCCTGAGAACTATTACCAGTCCACCAGGAGAAGCATTTAAAGGCTGTAATTGCAATTTGACTGAATAATTTTGTATCTGTTTATCCTTTTAAGTTTAATTATTTTGAGAGAGACAGTGAGTGAGTGCACACAGGAGGGGCAGAGAGGGAGAGAGAGAGGAAATCCCAAGCAGGCTCCACACTCTCAGCATGGAGCCCAATGCGGAGCTAGAACTCACAAATATGAGATCATGACCTGAGCCAAGATCAAGAGTTGGACGCTTAACCCACTGAGCCACCCAGGTGCTCCTGTATCTGTTTATTCTAATAAAAAAAAATTGGGGCTTCTACTTTATGTCTTTCATTTCTGCTTTTAGTAATTCATTTTCTGGGGCATCTGGGTGGCTCAGTCAGTTAAAGATCTGACTTCGGCTCAGGTCATGATCTCACAGTTCGTGGGTTCGAGCCCCGCATCAGGCTCTGTGCCGACAGCTCAGAGACTGGAGCCTGCTTTGGATTCTGTATCTCACCCTCTCTCTCTGCCCCTCCCTCACTCATGCTCTCTCTCTCTCTCTCTCTCTCTCTCAAAAGAATAAATAAAAAATTTTTTAAATAATTCATTTTCCTTGTATTTTACAAAATTAGCAGTCTACAATAGGTTGGGAAGTTAAAAAGAAAAGGTCCTTTATTTACCATATTAACTTGAAAAATATCAATGTAGAAGATTATGTTTTTGTCTTACCCCTGAGGAATAGCTTTTGATATGGGCAAATTCACAAAGTATTGCACTTTGCAAAATTCTTTCAGTATATTCAGTCTGGTGTTAGTTGATAGCTTATGGACTTTGCTCCTTGAATCTGTCCAAGTCTTCTAAGAAGCAGACAATAACACAAAATTAGAGTTGAAAGAGATTTACTAGGGTAACACCAGTGAGGAAAAATGGGGGAGGGGAAGGTAAAGCAGGTCTGACTCTTGTGAAGGAAAAGAGGAAGGAAGAAGGGAAGGGGAAAGAAAGGAAGAGAAGGGGGTCTTAGATTGCAGCGCATTTCTAATAAAGTTCATCAAGGCTAGCCTGGGGTCCCCTTGAACAAATAATACCTCGCAAAAGTTACCTCTCAAAAATGGCCCTGCCTTAGTGACATATATATTATATATAACATATACAATAACATAATGATAAATTTCAAAGCAGAGCAGATGAAGCAGTTATTCAATTACATTTTCTGAAATAGGAGACCTGAATGTCACATTTAAAAAGACACAGTTTTCCTCCCTATTCCGCTGAGGGGAAGCAACTTCTTTTTCATGTGTAGGTTGAGAAGTAGTACAGAGATTAATGCTCCTGGTTCCCCTCTCCTCTGCTCATTCATTTCTGTCAACTTATCTAACTGGAAAGAGCAAGGAAAGTCTGACATTTGCTGAGCTGTGTTAATCCATGGATGAGACCACTGCATTATAAAAGGAATAGTGGGTTATTTCTCATTTTGTAAGCATTTAGATTTTGTGGAACAGGCCATAATTGTCCCTTCAGCTAGCTAGCTAACTCTTGGATATGAAAATTCAACTCTCCCTTAGAATTAAGATAAGAAATAGTTTCATTCCAATATTCAGCTTTACCAAGAATCTTCTCACTTAGAGGATTTTGGAGAAGTTGCCTGATTCATAAATAAATTTAATTCTTTGTTTTTAATATATAATTACATTTTTATTTCTATTTGTCATTTTATTAGAGCTCAGAAGAGAGATTGGTAAAACTTACTTTCTAATGTAGGAATGAATGTGATAAGTAAGTACTTACTTATCCAAAATAACTGCATTATCCTGAGTAGAAAGCAATAGCCTGCAGTGTACTTATATGCTCCTTAGCACTTAAAACAATGGCTTTATATAGGACTAACTCCTAAGTAAACATCCACTGGTGACAGCCCCTGTCGTTGAAACAAAAGTAACAACCACTACTCCACAAAGAACCATGCTTTCAAATGAAGATAGATATTTATGATCAAATACCTCAGAACCTTAAAAAAAAAAAAAACTCACTTGGGGCTTCTTAAGAAAGTAAAGTGAATGCTTTGGTGAGATGCTCTTAATGGGGGTCTCTTTATAAATGCAAGTCTCTGAAAGATCAGTCAACCTGGAAACAAGAAGAAAGTTTCATTGGTAAGAATGGTTATTGTATCATTAGATACAAGGAACAACTTCGTTAAGAAATTTAAGAAGAGGGATAAATGTACAGAAATCTCAAGTGCTCCTATCATAATGAGATGTTCCAGAGTAATAAGGGTTTTCACAACTGGTAAAATTGGAAGTTTGACTTTATTATTTTCTGTCTACAGAAGAAGATGGTAGACAGAAAAACATAAATAGGAACTCAGGCATTGACTTACCATGGAAAAACTTAAATTAATCCATGGCTGTTGTTTTGTCTCTGGATTAATTGTCTTCTTCTGACAGTCATTAAATAACAAAGAAAATCTGCTTATGCTATTAAAACTGTAATAAACATATTGAATCTCAAGAACATAAGCCTGGAACAAATTTTATTAAATGACAGAAGCATTGTGAATAGTGTACAAAAGTGTCAGGCATAGTACAAACAGCATTTCCACCAACATTAAAGAGAATATCCAGGAAGCACTTTGAAAAGAGCTTTCAAAGTCATCTGAAATCAGTCTTTGAAGAAAATTATCCTAGAAAATGGAGTGAAGCCAAAGCCATTTTTCTTCTTCTGCTTTAGGGATGATGCAGTGTTTTCCAGAGGACAAACAGAATATTACCCAAATCAAGTGAACGTTTATCACTGAAAACTTTACATCTTTCTGTGGCTACAGGTCCAGCTGTATAAAAAGCAAAAATATGGGTTTTTTAAATCAGTTTTCCTAAAAACAAAGTGTTCCCATGAATTCTAAATCAGTAAGAGAATTCCTTTAATGACCAGCAATTCACCCAAAAACCTATATTTTCTTGGGCTAATTAAATCATCCAACCTAGTAAATCATCCAGCCTCCAAAGAGATACTTTGTTTGCATAAATGAGTTACTGTTCATATACAGAGGCTCATTAAATCCTATGACCGAGAATTATAAGCAATGAAGGCAAAGCCAACACAATTAGTTGAGGATTATAAAATGTGGCCTTTTATGGAGGACCTTGACTCCACTTAACAGTGACCCCAAAGATCTCATCAAAGGCCTACTCTTTTGACATGGTTCAGGTCAAGTCTGTCTCCTACACCACTCTCCTCCCAAGATACATTGAAGAAATAATGAGTCTGAGTATCCTCCTCTGATGTCCCAACCAGATCATGTGTTTACATGGGTTTATTTGATCAAAGAAAAGCATGCAGTACCTATTTTCATTCCAATGGCTATGAAAAGTTCCATATGTTACATAATAGAGAAAATTGTTAAAGAAGCTTCAAACTTGGTATTCTTGGAATGGTTCTTTACATGGAATGAGGGATCATCATAAATGAGTTCATGTACAAGTAGGCTCTATGGGCTACCATTTGTGGGCATGCTGTGGTCCCACAGGCAACATGGATTCAAATCTAATCTTTTCACTCTGCCTATAAATAATTAGAAAAAGTTGTACATGGGATGTTTCTGAAACTATCCCCTTATCTGTCCAATTACATCATTTTTCTTTTGTGTGCTCTAAAGAAACACAAAAGTTAAAGTTACTTTCTGGAGTGACTTTCCACCTAAAGTGGTTATGGTTACAGGCAGATAACTAATCTAATATGAGCTCTCCACTTGGGAGATTTCTGCCGTTAGGCATTTGCCAAACTTTAAGTTACACAGGAAAAGAAGTTAAGAAGCTAAACAAACGTCATTGAAAAGCAGAGCAGAAATTCTCAGAAAAATTTTAGAAAGTCAAATACAGCAATACATAAAAAAGAATAAGACATGACAGCAAGTGGGATTTATTCTACATGTACAAATGAGGTTTGATATTCAAAAATCAATCACTGGTATCTATCACATTAGTAGGCTAAAGAAGAAAAATCATATGATCATACCAACTGACTCAGAAAAAGCATTTGATAAAATTAAAAATTATTCATTATAAAAATTTTCAATACACTGAAGACAGAAAAACTTCCTAAATTTTATGAAGACCATCTACAAAAAAATCTAATAGCTACCATCAAAGATAATAGTAAAATGTTGAATGCTTTCCCTCTGAGATCAGGAATAAGGCAACGATATCTGCTTTTACCACTCTTATTGAGCATATTACTGGCAGTTCTAGTCACTCCAAAAAAGCAGGGAAAACAAATTACAAGCATCTCATTTGTCAAAGAAGAAATAAAATTGTCTCTATTCACAGATGACATGATTGGCTATGTGAACAATTCCTGGAAATCTACCAAAAAAATTAAAATCCTGGAACTAATAAGAGGATTCAGCAGGGTCACAGAATTCAAGATCAACATATAAAAATTAACTTTACTAACTATATATTGGCAGTAAAAAAGTGGAAACCAAAGTCAAAAACATAAACCATTTACAAATGCTCCAAAGAAAATTAAAAAATTATTAAATATCAACTTAAAACATGTATATAATATAGATGATGATAATCACAAAATGTTGTACACATCTTTAATGTGTATTAAAGATCTAAATACTCGGAGAAATACACGATGTTTATGGATTAGAAGTTTCAACATAGTAAAGATATCTATGGTCACTAAATTGTTCTATAGTTGAACACAATTTCTGTCAAAATATTTGTAAGATTTTTGCATATATGCAAGTTTATTCTGAAATGTATGTGAAAAGAGAAAGAATTTAAAATAGCCAAAATAATTTTGTACAAAGAAAAATAAAGTGGTAGTGAACACTTAAGTTTACTGTATAGCTACTGTAATCAATACAATATGGATCTAGTAGAGGGAAAAATAAATAGTTCAGGGGAAAAGAATAGAGAAATCAGAATTATATCCAAGTGAATATGCTCAATTAACTTATGACCAAGGTACGAATAAATCATTAATCTTTTCAATAAATGGTACTGAAATAATTAGACATTTATAGTCAAAAGCATGAAACTTTATACCTCATACAAAAAAGTAACTCGGAAAGGATCATGGACTAAATGTAAAACATGAAACTACAGAAATAATAGGAAAAACATCACCAATTTTCATGACCTCTTAGGACTAGGTAAAGAGTCTTTAAACTTGACACCAAAACTCACATATGCACGTATACACACAATATGTTAGTTTTATCTCTGGCTATAGATTTATTCCTTTGTATTATAGCCAGGGGAAAGTGTCTTATAGGTGCAGAGTTAGGATCACAGATCCTTGTGCCCTGAGGGAGACTAAACTTTCCTCAAACAATACTGTTACCTGAATATCTATCACCTTCAATTTCAAAGCTACCTTAGTCTAAAGCATATGAAAATATGGCAGAATCAATCAGTGAGAATGATAATGTTCATGGATTTTACCACCTTGAGCACTTAAATATGTACATATGAATGAAAGGGTATCTTAGATGTTCTTGAATCCAGTAGTCCTCAAACTTCAGGTCACCAGAAAAACCCTCTTATTCTTTCAACAATGCACTCTGTGTCAAAAGCTTTGTTTACTGAGGCTAATGGTTATGAACTATTGAGGGCTTACTATGTGCTTATTATCATGATAAATATTTCATATACGTGATCTCATTTGATATTTCCAAAATTATAAGACAGGCACTGTCAGGGCTCCTAGGTGGTTCAGTCGGTTAAGCGTCCAACTTCAGTTCAGGTCATGACCTCGCCGTTCTGAGTTTGAGCCCCACAATGGGCTCTGTGCTGACAGCTCAGAGCCTGAAGCCTGCTTCAGATTCTGTCTCCCTCTCTCTGCCCCTCCCATACTCGCATTCTCTCTGTCTCTCAAAAATGAATAAATGTTTAAAAATGTTAATAAAAAAATAAGATAGGTACTGTCAATCACAATTCCTATATGAGAAAACTGAGGCCAAATGAGGCTGAGTAACCAGAAATCGTACAACCAGTGGAACTGGGATTTGAACTCAGGTCTGACTTATTTCAAAGTCAAAGCTTTTTCCCTCTATGGTATACTATCTCTTCATGCTAAAATATATAAACATATATTATTAGCTGGAACCATTTGAAATTGCTGTCTTTCTAGATCAAAACTGTCAAATATACTATACTGAGTTGACATTATTCCAGACAAAAGTGAAGGGATTTTCTTTTACCTAGCCTATGTACCCCTGACACAGTTTTTATTAACAGCTTCTATTTCATTTGGGCTGTTTGAAATATTTATTTTTTTTAATGTTTTATTTATTTCTAGGAGAGAGAGAGAGACAACGTGAGCAGGGGAGGGTCAGAGAGAGAGGGAGTCACAGACTGAAACAGGCTCCAGGCTCTGAGCTGGCAGTCAGCACAGAGCCCGACGCGGGGCTCGAACCCACAAACCGCGAGATCATGACCTAAGCGAAAGTCGGACGCTTAACCGACTAAGCCACCCAGGCGCCCCGGGCTGTTTGAAATATTTAAATAGCTCCCAGACTCCGGTTCTACACTCAGGTTGGGAACCATTGATCTACCTAACTCCGCAAGCCCTTATTTTTACAGGTAGTGTGATCTGAAGCTGAGATGACAGACCTAGTGAATTACAGCATAGGATTAGAGCCCCTCTTCTGATTCTGCTTCATCCAGAGAAACACTTCTCTAGGATATGATACCATCTAAGTTCTGTTCATTTAAGTAAATATAGTTTACCAATGACAATTCCTGGGTCAACCGTTTGCTCAAATAGCTATAGACACACAATATATATACAGTTTCTAGAACTCCGAGTTTTCCTAGCTTTTTTCCAACTCTATTAAGAAATAAAACATTTTTAAAAAGCTTTAAAAAAGTAAAGCTCCAAATAATCAATTCAAACGCTTTTTTAAAAAAGTGGTAAAACATTTCAGACTGTTCAAGCCTTACTAATGATCACATTTCCTGTTGAGAAACGTTCCAAATGTAATGAATGTGGCAAACCTCTGGCTGGATCTCACAACTTCCTTCAGCATCACAGGTATTTATACAGGAGTGAAACTGTAAAATGTAAAGAGAGTGACTGCGTCTTTAACTGGAATTCACTTGTGACTCAGTATGCCCAAAAGCATACTTGAGATAATGTATGAATAAGGAAAGACCTTTTTAAATATACACTTTAGGAAACATCAGCATACAGCTAAGAAAGTAACTTGAAAGATAAAATATTTTTTAGATGAAGATAAAATACCTGATCAACTGTCACAGAATTGACAGTAGAAAGGAGTACATTGGTCACACTATTCAGACATTTTTCTCCACAAAAATCCTTAACTTTATGGGATAAAATAAAGTTGAACACTTAGTTAATCTATCTGCTGGTATGCCTCAAAATATACAAGGGGTGGATTTTTAAGTAGGAGTCATTAAATTCAATGTGTGTTTGTTTTACTTTGGCCCTTTTTAAGATGTTGACAAACAAGTATTAATGTCTTTCTGCTCTCAAATCACTTCAGAAACTTCATTTATTCCCAGTGGGTGTGTGAAAGTATATGGCTAATCTTTATGCATCAAAGATACCCGATTCCCTTCCTCCTTCAGTGGGACACCTGTATACCTGATTTTCTGTGGAAGATGAAGGACAACATGATGTACAATCTATGAAAAGAATCTAAATGGAAATGTTGTTGATGCTTATGACATCGATGTAAGTTACTATGAACTAGGTGTTCAGAACGTCCAAGAAAATTCTTGTCCATTTATTAAAACCAAAAAAGAGATTCTGAATGTTACAGATAAAAAAAAAAAAAGAAAAAAAGAAAGTGGGACATAGAATGGAATACTTGCCTTTTTTTATTTAGACAAAATAAAAACAATATTTCACAGTGCATATTTCTTCATAATTGTAGCTCATTTGCTCATTCATTAAACACAAAATTTTCAAAAATCCAGCAAGCTGAGAAACCAGGAAGATAGTGAATTTAAAAGGAACTATTAATTGAACATCATCTAAGGTAGGAGTACAGATGGGCTGAGGGTGGAGCGGCTTCCTTGCTCCTTTGGGCGGAGTTGCAAAAAATATACAAGGCTCCCCTGCCTTTTGTGATTTTTTTTTTGTCAGGAGTCATCTGTTTGGCATGAAGTCTACTGTGAAATGTGATTCATGACCAAGAAGATGCCCATTATAGATTGCCTGGAATACTGAGTTTACCTCGAGAGAACTCAGGAAGGCATTTTCAGTAAGTAGGAGACATAGCAGTGGTAGCTGAAAAGACATGATAGCAACAAATTTTAAGACATAGAGTACCTCAGTGTACTAATGGTCACATTTCTAACATTTACAGTAACTATTTTACTTGGGTATTAATAGGTCAAATATGTGGCTTCCTCCAGGAGTTAGTCACCCCTTTACAAAAGCTCCTAACCTTTTAGCAGCTATTGACCTATCAATCATAGAACACTTCAAAGCTAAACCTGGCATTTGAGCAAGCCAGGCAGAACTCATGATTCAGAGTCTCTTCTCCCTGCCCTCTGGAATTAGTGTGTTCTGAGGATTATACTGTAATGTCTTGTGTTTTTATAGCACCTTTCTGAGGAGAATTGCAAAGGGCTTACAGACTTTTACTCTAATCCTCACAAATAGTTCCAAGAATAAAGTAAGGGACTGGAATTTTTCTCCTTTTTTTTTTTTTTTTTTTTTTGAGAAGACAAGGCTCCAGAGGAAAAATTTAGCCATCTGTATCTGAGTAAAAATCTTCCAGTAAGGAAAGCAGCTGATCCAATCGCAATAACCAAAGTTGCAGTTCTGTCTATGGCCCCATGCCTCTCCATAACCAGAGACTAGTCTCCTAATTGTCTCTTTTTCTTCAGCTGTATAGAATTCTGGTTTGCTGTCAAATGGGGCAGACACCCCTAATATTTATGGGGCCTATAGCACCCTAATACTTATGGGACCTAGAGCACAAGTATAAATAGACACCTTCTTAGAAGAAGAAAAATGCTCAATGTCCAAATGAATTCTGTCCAGTCACTTGTTAGCTATTGTATAATCAGATAACAAGACCTGAGGAGAAAGAGTTGGCAAACTAATCCTAGAAGACCATATGTTTGGCTCTCCTGCTCATTTAGCATCTTAATCTCTCCCCTCCTTAAAAAGGAAGATTTTTTAATATCAAAATAAGATGATGGTTCCTGTTGCTGCAACTGAGAAGCAAGAGGTTGATTCAGAAGGCAAAGGTAGCAAAGCAGTGATTAGCAGTCAAAGAATTGGCAAAGAAAACATACAGCTCCCATCTGTCTTTTGGGGCAGAAGGAAAAAGATTTCCTAAGTACACACAAAATACATGGTCAGGAAATGCACTTCCTAATTTCAATATCTACAGTGTCTTTCTAACACCCTCAAATGTGGACATGCTGCTATATGGTCTAAAACATGCTCCTATAACAGGGAAAAGCAATTGAATTCAATAATGTCCCAGGAAATGTGGGATGTTTAGTGTTCAAATCCCATAGCTTCTCTTCTTAACAGGACAGGTTATGAATCTGCTTTTTATATCTTAATTGGTAATTCTTATCTTCCCCAAGAAAAGTAAAACAAAGACAGAATAAAGCTTCATCAGATATAGTCAATGTATAACCATGCCCCAACAGACAGAGTTGCTAAGTGCCTAAATTTTCAACTTGGGAAACAGTAAATTTGGTCATAACAGGTAATAGAGGAAGAAGAAAAGTAACCTCAAAGATTTTCTTCACTGAGCCAACTGAACAGAAGGACAAGCGTCCACCTAGAAACCCATGGAATTGGAAACATTCACACTTTTGCCAAATGTTTACATTTGATTATGGAGGGACTGTCTGCTCCTTAGGGAACCCTAAAGTCATGGGTCATATTGTGATAGCAAATGATTCAAAAATAGTAATAGTTAATATTTACTAAGCTATTTTTCTTTAAGAATCTGTGTGCTAGATAATTTATACTTTCAACAACTCTTAAGGAAATGCTATCATCCCCCCATATTATGGATGAGGAAAATGAAACTCAGAGAATTATGGAGTTTTCCAAGATCACAGTGCTTCATTGAATTAGGATTCAACCTCAATCTGACGCTTCAAAATTCTCTGTTTTCCACTGTCACTAAGTCTCTTTAATCCTGAAATCAATGGTAAATCTTTTAGCTGATAGCTTGAGGTGAACAACTTATATTATTATTTGTGTGTTTGCTCTGCTTTTTCTTTGGCAGTTTACTCTGTAGAATGACTCAAAAATATCTCTGTACATGTTATTATCAGATCACCTTCAAAACCAACCTGGCAATCTGAGTGAGGTAAACTGTTACTAGACATGCTTAAGGAATCCAGGACAATTTGGGTTTATCTGTGCCTGTGTCTCTGTGCCCTAGGTGCAGTATCTGAGGAGCTATAATGCTTATCAGTTCTGATGTCACTTACCTCCCATGAGTCTGCAAAGATGGTCACCAATAAATACTCCCATCTTTACAGATACAAGCCCATCAAGAGTTCAAGACTCTTGACGTGGGCTGGCTGTGTGGTTTCTGTTGACCAATAGAATGTAACAAACGTGAGTGATCTATGCTGTTTGAGTTCTAGACCCAGGCCTCAAGAGACCTTCTTCTCCTTTCACTCTTCTTTGGAGTCGTGAGCTACTATGTAACAAAGCCCACTTTTTCTAGTGGGCACACCACCTGTAAAGAGGGATCCATCCTACCCAACAATCAGTATCAATCACCAAATGTGTGAATGAACCACCTTGTACCACCAGTCCCAGAAGGATGTAATCACATAGGTGAGCCCAGCTGACAACATGTAGAACAGAAAAAATGGATCAGCTGAGCCCAGCCAACCCACAAAATTATAATAAATTACAGTTATTCTTTTAAGCCACTAAGTTTGTTATGCAGTGAAAGGTACCTGATATAGGTGGGCCCTCCGTGGCTATTGTTCCAGAATAAGCAACAAAGCTAAAGTTTACCTTCCAGTAGCCAGTTTATAAAATACATATTCTAGGTACTGTAGGTAATACCAACTGCCAACTATAGGTAAGCTGTAAAAAGGAAGACCATTCTGCACTAGTTTCTCCACATCCTCAGTCAGCAGTAAATAAGACCAGATCATGTAGCTTGCTCATCAAAGGTACTACAGGCCCTCTGGATCAATTAATCATTCAGCTCTCTTTTGTAACCCAACATTTTCCTCAGTTCTTTGCATAAAAGAAGAAAATCAAAAATATCATTTAAAAGCTATGGATCTCAAATATTTGTTAAAATAAGCATGAATTCTAGCTTCACAGAGCCCATCTACTGAACTACCCTTGCCAGCCTCCTTCAAACTGTCTTCACATAGCAATTCTACATCTCATAATTAGTGTACCAAAGATGTCCATTTCCTCTTATTTACTTCTCCTTCTGTAGGAGGCAGAATCTCACTGCTTCCATGAGGAGGAGGAAATGTTCTTCCCCAAGTTCCCAGGATGCACCATGAGCAATATCATCCTCAACCAGGTGTTCCATTCAAGGGTAATGTTGCCCTTAGACCTACTTGGCACTGGTGGTATATAAGAGTTCCTTCCGATTCTCAGTGCCACTTGATTTGGAACCCTTGCAAAATTTCTTTCCTTATTAAAATGAAAATACTAATCCAAAAAGGCATATGCTTATTGCAGCATTATTTATAAGCCAAGCTATGGAGGCAATTTAAACATCCACTGATAGATGAATGAATAAAGAAGATGTGGTTTGGGGTGTCTAGGTGGCTCAGTTTATTAAGCGTCTGACTTCACCTCAGGTCATGATCTCATGGTTCATGGGTTCAAACCCCGCCTCATGCTCTGTGCTGACAGCTCAGAGCCTGCAGCCTGCTTTGGATTCTGTGTTTCCTACTCTCTCTGCCCCTCCCCATCTTATGCTCTGTCTCTCTCTGTCTCTCATAAATAAATAAACACTAAAAAATTTAAAATTCTTTAAAAATGTGGTATATATTTATAAAATAAAATATTGCTCAGCCATAAAAAATAAAATCTTGTCATTCATGACAATAGAGATGGATCTAGAAGATCCTAAAAGGTATTATGCTAAGAGAAATAAGTCAAACACAGACAATTATCATATGATTCCACTTATATGTGGAATCTAAAAACCAAAGTAAATGAACAAACAGAAACGGATTCCTAGAGAACAAACTGGTGGCTGGCAGTTACCAGAGGGAAGGTGAGTGAAGGATGGGTGAAATGGGTGAAGGAGATTAAGAGGTATACACTTAGACTTATAAAATAAAGAAGTCATGGGGATAAAAGCATATTATAAGGAATAGAGTCAAAAATATTGCAATAACTTTGTATGATGACAGTTGGCAATTACACTTATCATTGTGACCATTTTGTAAGGTATATAATTATTGGATCACTATGTTGTAAACCTGAATCTAATAAAATCTTGTATGCCGACTATACTTCAATTTAAAAAATATAAAGCTATTACGACTAATAACTTTTCCATTACCCCAAGAAAAAAAAATTTCTTTCCCCGCAGGATGGGTTTAAGAAGCTTCATTTTGACCTTCTTCTAATGGTATCTGATGCTGAAACAAGTAAAAACCTTGTCTAATTTTGGTTTTATAAATTCATAAACTCTTAAAAATTTTCATTGCACAGAAAAACATTCTCTAAAAAGGTATGAGCCATGCAGAAAATAATAAAAACTGTCTCTACAGAGAGTAAATTAACCAGTTTAATTTGGAAAGAGGACAAAGAAGGGAAGGTTATATTAAAGGGGAATTAGATTCAAGGTTTACTAATCACAGGACACTGCCTTCACAGGAGTGGACTGCCATGGAAATGGTATTTTAAAAAAAAAGTGTGAGGGGAGTAAGAAGGGAACTTCCTTGGTAGAAAATCCAATAGTCAGAAAGAGATGACTCTCCAACATGAGATAAAAAGGTCAAAGGACAGGGCAAAGGGCTAGAGTTTTTGAGACCAAATAAAAAGGGGAAACTAGAGTGGGAAAGCCCAATCTATGAGTCTGAGAAACAGTGTTCTTGGTAACAGTTCTTAAAAATAGTCCAGAGCTACTTAAAATGAAATACTGTGATGACAGTATTTTCTCTTTAGCGAGCTTTTTTTAAAAATATTTTTTATGTTTTATTTATTTCTGAGAGAGAGAGAGAGAGACAGCGTGAGCAGGGGAGGAAAAGAAAGAGGGAGGCACAGAGTCTGAAGCAGCCTCCAGGCTCTGAGCTGTCAGCACAGAGCCTGACTCAGGCCCCCAAACCCACAAACTGCGAGATCATGACCTGAGCCAAAGTCAGATGCTCAACCCACTGAGCCACCCAGGCGCCCCTAGCGAGCTTTTTTTTTTTTTTTTTTTTAACATATGAGGCTTATTCAGTTAGTTACCTTTCAGTAAAGATCATCTTTCTGTTTTTCTTGAGAAGGAAAAGTAACTCCCTTTTCTATAGTGATCAACCATTTCATTATGTCACAAGGTTTGTGAGCATTTGATCATACCTCCTTACCCTACCAGGTTATCGGAGGCATAAAGCACTGAGTGTTATGTGGAAACTAATTTGACAATAAACTATTTGTAAATAAATAAATAAATAAATAAATAAATAAAAAGTGAATATAAAAAAAAAAAAAAAGAAGGGGGATTGCAGTACAGGAAAACTCATCTATCTCCTGGATCTCCTATAGTCATAGAAGTGACAGCTGTGTATATCTTCTGTGCCTTTGGCCCTCAAGGTATGAATTGGCTGCTAGGCCTGTAGCAAAATCCCCCTGCTCAGGTAAAAGTAGCTTCTCCTCCCATTCCCGGCCCCCCCCCCTTCCCCAACCTCACCTCTGGGCTGTTTCTCAACCTCCATCCTGCTTCAATACCTATTAGTGCAGTTTTGACTTTCAGTTTCCACGTATTCCAGGCAAATTTTGATTTAGTTATTGGTATTGTATCATAGACCGCAAAAATATCCATAATTAATCATTTTCAGAAGGAGGCTCATGTCCTCTTTGAAACTCATTTTCACTTTTAACAAAACCAGCATTTTCATGGAGGTAATTTTTTTTCCTTATTTAGAATAGGATTGTCTGCTGCTTGTTGGCCAGAATCCCTAACTCACCCAAACTAGAATATCTAACATTTACCAAACACTTCTTCTGCGCCAGACACTATGCTCCATGTCTTCGTGATTCTTTGAGGGTGGCAAGATTATCTTCCTCAGCTCACAGCTGAAGAGGCTGAGTGTTCTGATTTGCACTCACTGTGCCCTAGTGAGGAGCAGAGCTAGGCACCAATACTCTATCCCCTCGCTCCAGGGACTGGTGGTTCCTGTGAGTATAGAAATAAAAGCCACGGTTTATCATACCAAATCTCTTCAAATTGCCTGCCAGAGCTGTTTCTACAAAATACTCTCTCAAAAACCGGTTTGAATTTCTCATCAATAACTTAATCTTTTTTTAAATTTTTTTACATTTATTTATTTTTGAGAGACAGAGTGTGAGCAGGGGAGGGCCAGAGAGATGGAGACACAGAATCTGAAACAGACTCCAGGCTCTGAGCTAGCTGTCAGCACAGAGCCCGATGTGGGGCTTGAACCCACGAACCCGTGAGATCATGACCTGAGCTGAAGTCCGGTGCTTAACCGACTGAGCCACCCAGTGCCCCAATAACTTAATCTTGAGCACCCCTTGCTCAATCAATGAAACCTGTGTTTACTTTGAACTGTGTTGTTAATTGGTTCAATAGGTTAAGCCGATAACTTTGGCTCAAGTCACGATCACTCAGTTGTTGAGTGTGAGCTCCACATTGGGCTCTCTACTGTCAACACAGAGCCTGCTTTGAATCCTCTGTCTCTCTCTCTGTCTCTGTCTCTCTCTCTGTCTCAAATAAATGAGCATTAAAAAAAAAATAAATACAGTAACACTAAACCCAGTTCTTGAGCATGCCAGGATGTGGTACCCACCTCTCCACTACTGTTGGGTAAGGAAGATGTCTAACATCCTCTTTCCCTTCTCCCTCCTTTTACATATGAAAGTGAACCATGCCAACTGCTAGGTTACCTACCACGTATAAGGTTTAACAGAAGAAGGCAGAACAACTTAATTGGCACTGAGAATCCCAACCTATATCTCTATCTCATTGAAAACAGTATTTGTGATGAATCCTTTCTTTGTCTCCATTTAGTTTATTCCCTGTCCTTCTGAACCCTGCTTTCTGCCCCACCAGGCTGATATGTTCACAATACTTCAATATAATCCCTTGTCACTGGCTCTTGTCAGACTCAGCCAGTGGGAAGCAGGGTCAGGAGATGAGAAGCAGGAAGAGAGGGTAGGTGGTTATTCCTGGAGGTGTCCATGCTGGCCGTAGGGTGACTGCACTTCTCCACAGTAGGCCACAGGGCCAGTCAGGAAGCCCTCTGGACACAGCTCTCTCTCGGTTGCCCTTACCTCTCCTTCTATGTGTTCCTTTAGCCCTGACAGAATTAATAAGAACCCATAATGGCATAGAGCACACACCATCCCTGGTGCTTTTCCTAAGCCATGCCTACATCCTTGTAAAAAGACTTTTCATCAAACTCCTCTCAAATTACCCAAACTTAATGTACCATCTGTTTCCTGTCAAAATCCTGACTGATACAATATTGAAAATGTTGGCAGGAACCTACAGCCTCACTAAAACATTACCATTCACTGACTGAATCAGATGAGGAAAAGAAGGTTGATTTCTTTCTGAGCAAGTAAAAACACTGCAAATATAATACAGCAGAGGGAAAAATGATATGTTTATTTTTATAATTATCAGGGTTAAGGTGCCCTGAAATGCAATGTTGTTTGGGAATCCAAAATGTCTGATAGTATCATGGATCCTCCTTGTTCTTTTTTTTTTTTTAGTCATATGTATATTTATTTATTTATTTATTTACAAATAGTTTATTGTCAAATTGGTTTCCATATAACACCCAGTGCTCATCCCCACAAGTGCCCTCCTCCATGCCCATCTCCTTGTTCTTTTTTAACCTCTTGCCTTCTTGACTCTGAGTAACACAGAAGCCATCTTCCTCCAAGGTCTGGGATCCAGTCTTTGACCCATCACCTAATAACTCTGACCTTGACTATATTATGTGATCTCCCTAAGTCTTGGTTCCTGCTATGGACTAAATGTTTATATCCCAATAAAACTTTGTATGTTAAAGCCCTAATTCCCAATAATATGGTATTTGAAGATAGAGGCTCAGGGAAGTAATTGAGGTTGGATGAGGTTGTGAGGGTAGGTGTTCATAAAGGAATTGGTGCCCTGATAAGAAGAGACACGAGAGTTTGCTCTCTCTCTCCACCAATGAGGATACAGTGTAGATACATTAGTTATCTACAAGCAAGGGAGAACACTCGCACCAGAAACAGAACCTTGTCAGACCTTAATCTTGGACTTTCTAGCCTCCACAACTGTGAGCAAATGAATTTCTGTTGGTTGACCTATGCAGTCTGTGGTATCTCATTATGGTAGCCTATGCTTACTGACACAGTTCCTTGATCTTGAAACTGGAGGTGCTAACACTAAACTACCCACATTGGAATGTCTCTCTCCCATTTACTAGTTGTACAGCATTGGCCAGGCTAGTTAACTGTACCTCATCTGTAAAATTAGAAGAAGAAGAATATATATTTCTTTGGCTTGTTTGTAGGATTAAATGAGATCATTCAAGTAAAGTACTTAGCACAGCATCTGGCTAAATTTTAATGAACATTAATCATCATTATCATTGCTATGGAAATGCTATGAATGAGTAACTCTGCCAAGGACGGGACAGCGTCAGAAAAGTCTTCTAGAAGAGGTGTTGAAAAAAGAAGGCAGACACATACCTTTTGCCCAAAATATCCAACTCAATGTTAGCCACATAAGTGCTTATTACCTGTTCTTTGATTGATGTATTAATATTTGAAATAATCATCCAATTACAAATGTAATTAAATGGATTTAAATAATATTGAATTCACATTATGAGCAAATAAAGAGTAAGTGTGGAAAGTGAACTGACCAGTAAGGAGGGATTTTGTAGGAAATTTAGGAGTTCACTGCTCATCCTTCCTGATGAGGAGTAAGGAGCAGACATGATATAGGCAGTTAGAGAAAGGATGCACTTAATCTTAAACCTCTTTATGACGAGAGATGTAGCATTATTATTTTCTGTGGTTAGAAATTCCCTAACCAAATTGTATATTCCTTCCGGTCAAAATCAGACTTCATTTTACACTTGAACCCCTCACCCCCACCACACACACATATGCACACGTACCCTCCAAAAGCATGTGACAGTACTGTGCACATAGTAGACTACAACACATCTTTGCTCAATGAATAAATGTTAAGTAAACTGCCCCTCATGCTGTCAGTCCACTGAAGACTTCTTGGAAAAAAAAAAGAGAGAGAGAGAGAATTTGAGAAGCCGTGTGAGTGACAAGTACGTGATGGTGAGTTCACACAAAGGGGGTTGTTTCCATGCAAAGAAATGGCTTGTGAAAGGTTAGGTTTATAAATAATTTTTCATAGCATTTTGAAACTCTTGTTTTCTAGTTTTGTTTTTAAAAAGTATTGCATAGAAATAAGTCAGGCAGAGAAGGACAAATACCATATGTTTGCACGTATAGGAGGATTAGGAGGAACTTGACGGAGGACCAAGGGGGAGAAGAAGGGCGGAAATGGTGGGGGAAAGGGAGAGAGGCAAACCATGAGAGACTCTTGAATGCTGACAAAAACTGAGGACTGATGGATGTGGGGGGGAGGGGGGGATGGGCATGAAGGAGGGCACTTTGGGGATGAGCACTGAGTGTTATGTAGAAACTAATTTGACAATAAACTATTTGTAAAAAAAAAAAAAAAAAAAAAAAAAGGAAAGTTGTTCCAAACCTAAATATAGAACTATAAATGCCAGAATTGCATTATGTGATGTGGACCTACCAACAGGTTTGTGGAAAAATATTAAATAAAAATGATCACCTGATTCTAGAACAAAAAAAAAAAAAAGTATTGCATAAAGTTAAAAAGAAGAAGGAAAAGAAGACGGATGGCATAGGGGAAGAGAGAAGAGGAAGAAGAGGCCCTAAAAAAGCCCTGGGAGAAGCCCAGGGACAGATTGGGTTTGGGACTCCTGCAAGAGCAGAAGTCCTCACTTATTCTGGAGAATGGAATAATGGAGGGTGTTGAAGCCAATTGTAGAATGAAGTGCAAAGACCAACACCAGCTCTACAACTTATGCATGATTCACATGAACAAATAAGATCAAGAATTACTCAATTATCAATCCTCACTCCATGTTTCTCTAGTTTTGACTAAATGCATTTAATTGGTACTCAGAGGTTTTTTGTGTTTTTTTTGGTTTTTTTTTTTTTAGAGACTCAACACTTTGCTGGTCTCAATTGCTGCAGAGTAATGGCAGATAGTAAAATGAACTAGAATAGAATCTGTTCCCAAGGTCTTTCCACCTTGAAGGATATAAAACACAAAAGTGACCCTTTTAGAAAAGAATATTATATATAAGAGAGATTGAGTCCTACATCAAAAAATGTTAATGATTCTTAATTATAGGACTGATCAGAGAGAAAGAAGAGGAGTAACTGGTCTCTTATAAGAGGTGGTTCTGAGAAATGTCCTGAAGGAAATGGAGAACTTGACTTGGCTGAAATAAGTAATATCCTTGCAAGTTAGGGTTGGGGGGAATCATCTGAGGAAAAGGTGAACAAAAGTTGGCAAGATATATTTATCACTTAGAAATTGTGTTCCAAACCCCCAAAATAGTAATCCTGGGCCTATTTGGGATTTACTGTTCTCCCATAAAAAAGAAATCCAAAGGGAGCTGATCCAGGTCCGCTTTGGGGCTCCTAATGTCATCAGATATCCAGGCTCTTTTTAGTCTTCTGGTTCACCATCCTCGAAATGTAACCTTCATATTTTATGATCTAAAAATGGCTGCTGAAGCCCCAGCCATTATGTCCAAGTTTCAGGCAAAAGGAAGGAAGAAACACTGGAGAAAATAGCATATGCTTCTCTTTTGAGGAGATTTCTCAACAACTTCCATTTATATTTCATCAGTTAGAATTCTGTCTTCTGGCTACTACTCCCAACCTTCAAGGGAAGCTCAGGTATAGCTGTTTTGCTGGGCACTGCACTATTTCCTTTGGAATCAACTATTTACAAGTAAAGAATAATTCTTGAGTTCAGCAGCAAACAATAGCAAAAAGTTTCTCCACAGAAGATGAAGAATGCAAGTAAGAAAGGAAGCTTGTGGTTTGTGGCATATCTCAGACTTTGAAGAGGGGTTTGAAGCCAAAGTGAAAATTGTTGCTCTTGCAAAGTAGGCTGGTTTTGAAAAGACAGATTAAAAGGCTGTCAAAGAGCTCTTGAAAAAACTCATACAGAGGAATTGTTAAAGCACAAAAGTTGTTCCACTGGACAAGCAATGTCAGTCACTGTGGAAACATGCTCAGGACTAGCAGAGCACACAATAGCACCTGGTAGTCACTGGCTCACATGATACATGACACTTTGATGCCTCTTTTAGGACCATCAACACCCAAATGTCTCTCTTAATACCTTCAAACTCCGTCTTGTTGACATTTGGTACATTTTCAAACTATCTTCATGTAATTTTAACTTCCTATCAGTTGAGTTTAAAATACAAAGTCGGGGCGCCTGGGTGGCTCAGTCGGTTAAGCGTCCGGCTTCAGCTCGGGTCATGATCTCACGGTTCGTGGGTTCGAGCCCCGCATCGGGCTCTGTGCTGACAGCTCACAGCCTGGAGCCTGCTTCAGATTCTGTGTCTCCCTCTCTCTCTGACCCTCCCCTGCTCACGCTGTCTCTCTCTCTCAAAAATAAACATTAAAAATTTTAAAAAA
The DNA here is from genome assembly GCF_003009895.1 of Hyaena hyaena. Taxonomy (NCBI): domain Eukaryota; kingdom Metazoa; phylum Chordata; class Mammalia; order Carnivora; family Hyaenidae; genus Hyaena; species Hyaena hyaena. The sequence continues at coordinate 101,867 of NW_024082230.1, read as the reverse complement.
ATAAATAAATAAAATAAAATACAAAGTCAAGAAATTTCTACATACAATTTTATAAAAAGTACTTTGTTGTAATCTAGGAAAATAAATCCAAGTCTTAAACATGGGTCAAAAACATTGAATTAAGACAAAAATGTATTCTCTGAAGTTTTAAAAGCAAGGCACTCTGCCAAGGCAATGTTAAGCAAGAAGGTGTTCTACGGGGTATGCCAATGGCTACACAGTGTGCACTCCAACAGTCTAAGAGAAGATAAACACGTAAGTTAACAGGCTTCCAGCATAGCTCAAAGCCACTGAGACCCATTGGTACTGTGGTCTAAGCCAATTATATCCCTAGGGCATCACTCTATAGACCAGCCTACAAATGCTGTCCATGCAATGACCCTGGTAATAGGCATCTAAGGGAGAGGATGCCACTCTAGGATTACCACATGGTAACCACTGAAAACAACTGTAATACTTTGTTCTCGTTTATAAATGTTTTATAATTTAAAAGATCATTGACCTATGAGCCAATCTGGCTCATTCTGGTTTCTTTTCTTTTTTACCAAGAGAATAAACAGTTACAGAAAACTTTACTGATGTATGCAGAGTCACACACCTCCTAAATGGCAGAACTGACAGCCAACTGATAGACCAGTGACATGTATTCTGACTGTACCTGGCCATAAGGCCTGTGTCTCTCTACAAGTTCCTCAGATCATGCCATTCTAAATGTAGTTTTACTAATATGAGTGCTGAGTGCTGAGAAAATGTAAATCTTTTTTTCTTCTTCTATTTAAATACTATAGAAACCTTAGCCACTACAAAACTGTTAATTTGTTTAATTGCATGAATAAAGAATAAAACTTACTTTCAGCTCCTCTTGTATCCAAAACTCACCTACTCCAAACAAAACAAGAAAAAATCTTTAGTTTAAATTTACATTAAAGGCACGAGACTTGGAGTCAAGAAGACTGGGTGTGTTCCTAACTCTGTAACTGACAAATGTTTTAATCTCTTAGGCCTCAATGCCCCTCTCTGTAAAATGAGGAAGTTAAAGACCCGATACTCCTTCAAACTTTTCATTCCGGGATTCAGTACTGGTCTGGTTAAAAACCTACTAAAGTGTATTGAAAGGAATTGGACATTCCAAAAGTAAAGCTCCATAATATGATAAGGAACAATGCCAGAAAAATGTGGCTTGCCCATGTGACAAGATGGCCTCTATAAATAGGAATCCCAGAATATCTGTTCATAAGACTATTGGCTAGTAGCTCTCAGCTGCTGGAGCTGCTATAGATTTAGAAGAAACTTCTTTGTTTGGCTCTTGTCCCCGAGTTCTAAAATCCAGTAGCTAATTTAAGGTTTGTACTAATAGATCAGTGTTTTATGCAGCCTAGTACACTGACAAGCTTATAAAACTAGGTTTATTACCTGTGCATGCTCAGTTTGTGACTTCCAGGATAAAATATGGGAGATAGTTCTGTCTGTCTCCTACTTAGCCTTCTCATAATAACTTGGAATTGTATTTTAAAATAGGGCAGCAAACTGTATTCCTCTAGCTTGGACCCGCCTGAGTCTGGAAACCTGCTGGGCGAAAGAAAGGAGAATAAACCCAATACTTTTGTCAGCTTCTCCCTGCCCCACACTCATATCCCCAGGGTTAAGAAGACAGGAGAGATGATATAAAGGCCAAAAAAGCCCTACTTGACCTGTTCAGTGTTGATGCTCTTGGTTATCAGATGGGTAATCAAAGTGAACTCTGTTTCTTAGGGGCACATCTGTGGATTCCTCAGAGGTCCCTAATGTATCTCATTTGCCTGACCCATTGCTACCTCCCTCACATCAGTTCCTGCCTCGGCAATGCACCCCACACCTTCATTTTTCCAGAACTTCTCTGCCTTTACAGAGTCTGTTCAGAAGGCACAAGCCTGATTCCCTTTAATGACCCCCATTTGCCCCATGGGAAGTTCATCTAGTGTTGTCAAACGGTGAAACGTGCAGACTTTGCTCTTGCCCTGCTTTTATGTGTGGCTTCAGCCAGTCTTTTATGTTGAGTCTATTTTCCATAGTACCTCAGGCAGCAGTCTAGTACTACCCCCAAATCCAGGGACACATATCACGCTTTCTGACTGGTCTCCTTACAGGCCTTCCTGCTGGGCTGAAGGCAGAAGGAGGCACTCAAATACTCTGCGGTGTTGGGACTCGGGTGTAGAATCTGAGCATACAGACAATTCACCAAACATACTCTTTCTCTTGACTCTTTTAATATCAATCTTTCTTAATCTCAAAATGCATATTGGATGAAAGACTATAAAGCTTGTTTTTGCCATCTGTTTTGAAAATCCCACATAGCTGATCTAACCTCAGTGCTGGATGTATAAGCTCCTGCCCTCTGCTGCTTTCTCCTAAGACAACTAGGACCTATAGGGCCCATCACACAGAAAGAGTTTCTTTTCTTTTATATTTTTATATGTTTATTTTTGAAAGGGACAGAGTGTGAGGGAGGGAGTGGCAGAGAGAGAGGAAGACACAGAATCGGAAGCAGGCTCTAGGCTCTGAGCTGTCAGCACAGAGCCCGATGCAGGGCTCGAACTCAGGAACCATGAGATCATGACCTGAGCTGATGTTGGGTGCTTAATCAACTGAGCCACCCAGGTACCCCTAAGAGTTTCTTTTCAACATCCTTTCATTTACATTCATAAATATTCTTCTACTCCTCAAAATATTTCTATGAACATCCAGCCAATCATATATGGCTTTCCTATAAATATAGGAAACTAAATTTTTTCATCTCCTCCTTCTCCTGGAGCTTTTCTCTTCCCTGATGTGTGCCTCAACCTCTCAATCCCTTTCTTTCCTTACCTTTCCATTCTTTTCTACTTAAGTTTTTATTTAAGTTCCATTTAACTTAGTGTAATATTAGTATCAGGTGTACAATATTCAATACTTCCATACAACACATGGTGCTCTTCACAGCAAGAACACTCCTTAATCCCCATAACCTATTTAACCCATCCCCTCACCCACTTCTCTGGTAACTGTCAGTTAGTTCTCTATAGTTAAGTGTCTGTTTCTTGATTTGCCTCCCTCTTTCCCCTTTTATTCTCTTTGCTCATTTCTTTTGTTTCTTAAATTCCATGCAGGAGTAAAATCATATGGTATTTGTCTTTCTTGACTGACTTATTTTACTTAATGTAATACTCTTTAGCTTCACCCATGTCATTTTAAATGGCAAGATTTCATTCTTTTCTATGGCTGAGTAATATTCCATTATATATAATCACATAATATATAATTCTTTCATCAGTCAATGGACTGTTTCCATAATTTGGCTATTGTAGATAATGCTGCTATAAACATGGGGGTGCATTATCCCTTTGAATTAGTGTTTTTGTATTCTTTGGGTAAATACCTAGTAGTGCAATTGCTGGATTGTAGGGTAGTCCTGTTTTTAACTTTTTCAAAAAACTCCATACTGTTTTCCACAGTGGCCTCACCAGTTTGCAATCCCACAAGCAGTTCAAGAGGGTTCCTTTTTCTCCACACCCTTGCTAACACTTGTTTTTTTCATGTTTTATTTTAGCCATTCTGCATTCTGACAGGTGTGAATAACTCAGTGTGATTTCGATTTCTATTTCCCTGATGAGCAGTGATGTTGAGCATCTTTTCATGTGTCTGTTGGCTATCTGTAGGTCTTCTTTCTTACCCTTCTATTCTTAATTGCTTCAGTATTTATGTTGCCCCATAGTCTTTACACAAACAAGTGTAGAAGAAAAAGGAAGAACTTCAGAGTTCATCCAACTGGTTAGATTAAAAACAGTAAAACCTAAACCAAAAGGGACTTGCCCAAAGTGAAAAATTGGCTAATACCTTAGGATGAACAGGCAAGTCTCCTGACTTCTAATATATTGCTACCTCCACTCTAAATTATTCTTTCTCCTTATTTTTCCTCTTAAAAAAAAGCATTTTCCAGACACAATCCAATCAATACTACAAACGGTACACACTTGAGTCTACATACCCCATAATCTCTCCTCCCCTCTCTTCCCTCTCTCTCTGTAGATCCACACTTGCCAATGAATCATCTAACCACAGAGAGAAGCATAGAAGTTAGGGTTCTCATTCTAATCCCTGTCATGCAGCATCCACAAATGCTTTGAAACCCTTCCCAAGTCTATTACTAGCATGCTGTCCCCTCCACCCCCATATAGCCCTGGAGTTGCTCTGGGCTCTCACAGGAGCTGGACAGGAGCCAGAGAGGCAGAAAATGTCTCACCACCCTGAAACCAGACACCAAAAACTAGACTGCCTGTGCCTCCCACCTAAATACACATTACCCCATGCCATTCACACCATAAAACCAGAGTTGGAGCCAAAGGCCAGGTTAGGAAATAAGAACTACTTTGTGAATAGAAACTGTGTTTAGGGGCACCTGGGTGGCTCAGTCACTTAAGCATCTGACTTCAGCTCAGGGCATGGTCTCATGTTTTGTTGAGTTCAAGCCCCACATCAGGCTCTGTGCTGACAGCTCAGCGCCTGAAGCCTGCTTCAGTTTCTATGTCTCCCTAACTCTGTCCCTTCCCTGCTCACACTCTCTCTAAAAGTAAACACTTACAAGAAGAACTGTGTTTAATATTCTAATGGTTTATGACTGTATGTGGCTGAAAGAAAAAAACCAACCTCTAATTCTTAAGCTATAGGTGTTTGGGATATGCCTGATAACTTCATACTTGGTTTGTACACTGCATTCTGTGGCTTATTTAAAAAGAGGAAAATCTATATTTAGGCTCATATTTCACATGATGCTGTATGTTAAGAATCTTAGAAAGTGCCCATATTATTAGTCATTAAAGAAGGAAGGGAAGGAGGACAATGGAGAATAGTTCCAAATTTTGGAACCTTCTTTATGTACCTTACTTACATAAGAATGCATGTCCTGGACTACCAGCTGGAACCAGAAATAGCCCTTCCCTCACCACCCCCTCATGGTTGCCAGGCTGCTGAGGGATCACCCTCCTATGTATCGTTCTCAGATTCTGCTGCTCCTCCACAACTCTAGTCCAGTCAGCATCGGCTCTTCATCCCTGTAGACTAGCACTGCTCGATGAAAAGGTCTGTCTTGGAGAGGTGGTAATAGGGGGTTACCCCTCTACATAAGGCTACTGTCTCTCTTCCTTTTCCTTACTGCCCCTTGTCTCCAACAGCCCCATGCTTCCTGAAGGTCTGATGTTAAAAACCTGTAATTATCCCTAACAGTGGATTTGAGTCGAGGGAAGTCCGCGCTTCTCAGCTTTAATAAAGATTGGAAAGAGAAGCCTGCAAGCAGAGGGTCTCCTATTTCAAATGCTGTTCTGTGTGATGATTGGGTGCCATGAAGATGTGAGAAAATTTCCAGGTATGTCATCGCCAAATCACTTGTGGTGGTAGTGGACTGTGACCCGAGCAATGGCTATAACAACTGTGCACATGTCCTTCTGTGCCAAATGTTTTGAAAGCATTGTTCCATTGGCATTTTACATCCAGTGTTTTTGTTGAGAAGTCAGTGTCATTTGTATTCATTAACCTTTGTATGTAATCTTTCCCCTTTCTAATTTATCAAAAAATATTCTACTTCTCTTTATTTCCAATTTTCTGAAGTTCTACAACAGTATTCGTTTTTGTAAATCATTTTTCATTCATTGGTCTGAGCACATGCTACAAGACCTGTAAAAATCTGAAAGTTCATGGGTATCTGCTTTTCTAAATTATCTCACTTATTTCTTTGAACATTTTCCTTTATTCCCTCTTCTCTGTTTTTGGAATTCTAATTTATCAGATGACAGACAGTCAGGACTGATCTTCTAATTTTCTTACCCTTTCTCTATATTTTGTTCTACTTTCTGGGAAAATAGTTTGTATTTAAAACTGTTCTTTTATTCCCAAATACCCCTTCTGATAGCCTATTGTTCATGGATATAATAATCTTCTCTTATTTCTTGGAGGATATTAATTGAAAGATTCAACTCTATGTTTTCATCCTCTGTTATTTCTTTTGCTTGGTTTGTTCTTTGATATCTATCCTAGAGATTTTTCTCTACCTGTTAATTTTTGACTGTTCATTCAAACTCTGACTCTTTAAGAAGTAAAACTGATGCTTCACTCTGCTCCCTTGAGATGCCTTTTTACTGATTGTTGTGGGATGGACCGGTTTCAGGGTGAAGCCTACCTGTGTGAGACTCTGCCTGAGACATCCTTGCTTCATTTCCTCCTCTTATTGGTCTGCTGCCCGAGCTTCTTTATTTGTCTCCCAGGGAAGCACTTCCTTCATGAACAAATAATGTACAAGCACTTGTACATTAGGATCTCCTTCTGAGGGAACCATCCTAAGACAACCTCTAAAGCCCTTGCCCTTAATTACAATGTTATACTTCAAGAAGTGTCAAGCCCTGTCCCTGTTCATAGTGCCAATACAATACATACCTAATACATGTTTGTTAAATAAATGAATTTTTTTGCAATACATTCTAAGAAATACAGGCTATTTGAAGCAAGCAGATGGGAACCTGTTTACTTTTTTATATAGATAGTTGATGTTAATACATAAGACATATGATCATTTGTCAGAGAATTTCAAAAATTAATAAGCTTCTGAAAAGGAACCTATAATCTAAAATGGTCAAAATGCAATTTGTTATCATATTAAAATCAGAGTAATAAATAGTAAGTCAAAAGTTGGCAGCAGGGATAAAATCTGAAGCACCTGAATAGCTAAAATTGGTTGTTTCTTAATAAATGTCAAAACAGTGAGCATTCCCACTGTTTAATTGCATGAATTTCATAAATTTGAAATTCTTGAGAAATTCTTTAAAACACACTATCTTGGGTTCTCCAAAAATTTGTAGCAACAAACCCATACATACATATAAATAACCCCCAGGACATTTACTTTCTCTTCCCTCTGCAGTCAGACATCAGGAAAAAAATACAAAACAAAACAAAAACCAAGACACAAAAACTTGAGAATTGACAGAGGCTATTTAGAATTAAATATTTATCTCAGCAGTTAGCCAGAGCATTGTGTGGGACAAACCCCAACATTAAAAAAGAAAAAAATATTGGTCAGTTTTAACCCAGGCTTAAGAGACACCAGTTGGACCAAGAATCACATGGGTGCGAACAAGCCACAAGCAAGATTAGGTTAACCTTGGGGGAAAGAAACAATAGAAACAATATACTGATTTTTTTAACAAGAGAGAACCAAACTTACACAACAGACCGTAACCACATGAATGGGTAGCTGGTATAAAAGTGGGCTAGAAAGAAAGGGCTTGCACTCCAAAGAAAATTACTCAACCAAAGAGCCAGGGGACATGGAATTTATGATCTCTGATGTCTCTGGTGGGCCTGAGAGGGCCTAGGGCTCTCCTGTGATCTCCAGGGCCACGACATCCCTTCTTCTGACCTACACTAAAATAGCTGCTATGATCAGGCAGAACTGTCCCTTTTGTTGCTGGGAGGTAAAGCTTTCTACACCTGTGCTGCAACCTCAGGTGCTGCTCCCAAATCATCCTCAGCCTATTCCCTCTGCCCAGCCTGAACCCTGTGGCCAGGCACATTCCTAGGTCCTCCTACTCATCATGTACCTTCAGTCACTGACCTCTGCCTGGGACTCCAGCCTGGTATCTGTGGCCTGCCATCTAACCACCATACCTTCTGCTGCCAGTCTGGCCCATCTGAACAGAGGACTATGATGAGTTCTTCCTCTATGCTTTGTCCTCTGTACCCTATTTTCCCTTAGCCACCATGACCTGTGCTGGTAAAATATTAATAATCATCATAGATTTTAATAGAGAAGAGTCTCTTATCCTCCACAAGGAACAACTGTTTGCAAGGAGCAGACACTACTCAAATTAGCTTAACCAAAAATAGTGGAATTGGGTGGGGGGTGGCGGGGGGCAGGGAAGGACAAGGTATTTCATGATACTCCAAGCAGGTAAGATAATAGGACCTCAAGAAGGATTAGAATGAGTGATAGGAACTGAGGAAGTTTTGCTTTCCAAATCCATGGGCCTGAATGTTTTTTACCTCACATTTGCTCTTCAGCCGACTGTCTGTGCTTTGGCAAACATTAGCAGACCCAAACCCATCTTCATATGGCTTCTCAACTCATGTACCTAATGAAAGGCTATGTGTCCCAATTTCACATTCTTGAGAGATTGAATTTAATGAATCCAGCTGGGAAGAATAACTCATGGTGATAATGAAAGGACCAAGTAGCACCAGTGGCTGCTTCCCCTGGTGCCACAAGAGACACAGTCCCAGAGGGTGGGAAGGAGTGGTAAGCATCTTAATACACCTTGTACTCTAGAGGCCTGGAGAATGAGTCATGCTGGAAATCTGTTTTTCAGAGAGCAGAAGTTTTATATAAGCCCCAGATTATGTGTTATTGTCATCATATTTATTGAAAATCTTCTAAAAATGTATTTTAAATTTCTCTACCTTCCTAATCAGTATGCTGTAGGCAGCCAAACCTTTCTCTTATGACTCAGCCATCCTTATCACCATTATGTATTGTACATTCAGCAAAGCAGAAAGAGCCAGAGTTCCTTTTGAGGGAGGACTGTGGGCTATTTTCACCCACATAAAATGGCACAGGTTATTGTAATCAGGAGTGGTTTATCTGTCGTCAACAACTTCCTCTTGGTCTCAGTGTACCTCTTTCTAAAAGCCCTTTTTCCCATGTTTAATTTACCATAGTTAAAATCCCTGTGGCTTTGCAAATTAAATTACTCAGGCTATTTGTCACAATCCATTAGGTTGCAAGGACAGTCATACACTCAGGTTCCTCAGTTAATGGAGGATGATATAAAAACACACCAAAAAAAAAAAAAAATTAAGAAGTCTCAGCATTCCCAATGCCGGCTCCCATGGGGAACTAAAATATTCTCCAGGGTTCATGGTCCAGCTCTTCTGACCCAGATTCCATGTTTTTTGTGGGGGAGGCAAAGTGGGGTTTCACATAATGGGTGGGATAAACTATGGATCCCCTTAGGACAGTCATCACCAGGTAAAAGTATTTGGAATGTTCAGATACAGCCTGTTATGCCCGAATAATGTATTCTGTTGAATTTTACTGTGTATGCAAATTAGTTCAGGCTCTTATTAAATTGCTGATTTGGATTATGGTGTGGCTGGGGCCAGACTGCCTAGATGCTCAACAAGCTTCCACATGATGCCTATGATGGACCAGCCAGTAACAAGGCTGTTGGATGTGTTCAGTTGTGGCCTATTGGTGATAAATACCACCTGTGTCCTGCATCCCTTGTGAAAACTTCAGGAGGAGTCCAGGCTAGAGGATTAGACTACTAAGATTTTGGATACCCCTGCCAGACTGACCTGCTGAATATCCCGTTAGACCTTCTAAAACTCTTCAAGTGGAGTGAATCATTTGTTTGCCACTCCACTACCAAATAAGCTTGGAGAAGAACACACACATGCAGTATAAGAATGGAGCCAATGCTCTGCCTGGACATCTCATCAGACATCAGCCTTCACCACCTTAATTCAAGCTCTTCCCCCAATTATGGTGTCTCAGTTATTCTTTTTCCCCTTTACTCCAATTTATTCTCTCTTCTCTCTGTCTCTTCTTGTACATGGCTTCCATTACCCCACATTTCCTCTACACTTCTCTTGGTGTGAGTCTGGACTTCTACAACACATTATGTCTCTGTCCCTTTCTCTGTCCCACTTTCAAACTCTCCAACACAGAGAAATTGACCATGACTCCTAATCGCTACCCAGCTGGGGCCATTCCATCTGAACAAAGATATCAAACCAGACCACAACATAAGTCATTGGTCCTCTATTGATGGCTGACTTTGCCTCTAGATCTAGTGTCTAGATAAGGCCCAACCAGATGTGGCCAGCACGAAACAGCATTGTAGAAAGAGCTTGGGTTTGGAAAACAGAAGGCATGGTTTTGTAGCCCAGTTCTGTCATTTCCTATGAGCCCTTGAGCAAGTTACTGAACATTCCTAGGTCTGTATTAATTTACAAAATGGAAATAATAATAGTTCCTATTATTACAAGGACTAAAATAATATTTCTGTAAAGCACCATCATGGTTTTTTGATGTGTCAAGTTGTCTAGGCTGAACTACAGTGCCCCCTTATTTAATCAGTCTTGACCTAGGTGCTGCTATGAAGGGATTTTCCTTATATAGTAAAGTCCCTAATCAGTTGACTTTCAGTTAGGAAGATTATCCTGTATGGGCTTCAGTTAATCAGTTGGAAGTCAAGTTATCCTGAGTGGATGGACTTAATTAATTGGGAGGCCTTAAAAGAAAAGTTAGGTTTTCCATGGGGGAGGCAGCAGGAGCTTGGGCCCAGGCCTGCAAGTTCCAACCTGCTCGTGATCTTCCCTTACTGACTTCTGGCCCTATGGACTTAACCCCTACAATCACATAAATCAGTTCCCTGGAGTTGGACCTGGAGGACCTGGAACATACAGGAAAGCACTCAGCAGATTATACCCATTATATTCGTTACTAGCTATGCATTAGGAAACACTGGCAGCTGCTTCTCTGGAGTGGGCTGTGGGTATGATGAGCTCCCAGGATGTCCTATCCTGAGCAATACATTCAGTTTCTAAGAACTGTAGGTTAACAAAAAAATGAGGCTCTGACACAGGACCAGAGAGTCCATCTATTGATAAAACTCATTCTACTTTTGTGTCTCTCTGCTTCTTGGTTCTTGAGCTCATCTGGAATAGACAAGATTGCTAGATAGTAGCAGTGGTGCGCCTGTGTTTTAAAAGTTGACACTGAAAAAATTTTCAACATATGTGTCAGGTGTTTAACATTATCAAATTGTTCTGAAAGTGTAGTTGTAAATGAAAAAAATCAGAATCTTTTTTGTAGATCCTCTCACCCCCTCTGATTTCACTGTGCCAGACATCTCTTATTTGCCCCTGACCCATACTCCTAACTCGTCTCCTGTGAAAATAGCACCTGGATTAGGAGGGAATTACCTCTCCCACATCCCCCAGAACTGGGAGAAGGATGTTAACAATCAGACCCCACATGGGGCCACAAGAGTAGACAGAAGAGTTAACTCAAGCAAAGACTCTTATCCCCCAATACAGAGGATGCATGGTAGACACATGACTCAACAGAGTCAGATAAGAACACTCTCTTAAGTTGTCATATATGGACCCTAGAAAAAACAGAATCTCTCACCTGAATCATAAGCTATAAGGTTGTGAGCTTATGCTTACCTGAAGTTCTCTCCTATACCACATGCATAGAGCTGTATTCAGGACAAAACAGATTTGGACTTGGAAAGCTAAGGTGAAAAATAGAGAATAACATGGTGTTTTTGAGTGCCAGGATATAGCCATGCCTGAAACTGTGTCCTCCATCAGTTATCTATTGTTGCATAACAAATTACTCCAAAGCCTAGCAACTTAAAACAATATGTTATTTCCCACCATTCCTGAGGGTCAGGAACCTGGGAGTGGTTTAGCTAGTTGGTTCTGGCTCAGGATACCTCATGTGGCTATAGTTGAGTGACGGGTCAGGCTGCAGGTTTGTCTGAGGCTAGAGGATCTACTTCAAAAATGACCATTGGCAGAAAGGCCTTGGTTCAATACCAAACGGGTCTTTCCACAGGGTTGTCTGAATATCCTCATGACATGATTCCCCCAGAGTGAATGATCCCAGAATAAGTGACCCAAGAGTGAGAGCAAATAAGGAGTCACAGTCCAAAACCACACACGGTACGGCCACTCTATTCTATTCACTAGAAGTGAGCCATTAATTCAGCTCATGCTCAAGGAGAGGTGAGTTAGGTTCAGTGTCCACCAAGCACATGTGGACATTTAAAACAACCAACCACCCCTGGATTTCCAAATTATATGACTCTAAAATCTTCATTTCTCTTGAACTACACCATACTGAATTTCTGCCACTTGCTGTTACCAGGTCGGGACTTGGCATCATCACACTCCCTCCTTCTCTAGCTTTGACCTTGATTCCACATTCTAATAAGCGGAGCTTTCTCCAAACACTGAGATGCCATCTGATATAGTTATTCAGATATTTGTTCCCTACCTAGTTTTCTGTGCCTAAACTCCAATGCCGATAACTGCCCAGAGGCCAGTTGCTCTAGGACTGAGGCCCTATTAACTATACTCCAGATTGTCTTGATGTCTACTTCCCACCTGGGACTATAAAGACTTGCTTGTTCAGTGCTCCGGATTCTTTGCTTTGGGATTTCTTTGTGCTATCTTCTTGCCTATTATCATTTCTGATAAATTCATGCTGTGGCTTTATACCAACCTGGATTTTTTTTCTCATTGCCAGCAATAAGGTCTGTGACTTCCTACTGTCTTACTAGTGCCTGCCTCTTCCTCAAGAATGATTCTTTTCAGAACATAGTCCTAAAACCTTGGCTCACCTCTCTGCATACCTATTTGATTTATAGGATACAATATTCTACAATCCTTTTCATAAGAAATTGATGTAACTTTACTTAATAAAGCCTTGATTTAAGAAGAAAGTGACAAACCATCTTGAAATTATTAATAAAGTCCCACTGCTAAAGAGTTGCAATGCTAAAAGTTGACATCCAGCACCAAAACAAGTACACGGCTACTTCACCCTTAAATTTGAAACCCTCATTAGTAGAAACCAGAATATAATATAAAGTAACATGAATCAAAAGATGATAAATTTGGAAGCACTAGATAATACCAAGTGCAATGATTTCATATCTGGGACCAAGGAATGTAGCAAAAACAATCATTGTATATGTCCTAATATTTGATAATGAAAATACTTTCTCACAATGAGGATATTGGACTAACTAAAATGTCAGGGTCTTTGGTTTTGCATAGAATTTTATCAAATCTGTAGAGTACACTGTAGAACAGTAATAGAGTACTGGTTCTCTTTGATTAGAAGTTTTTGATTAGTTATATATGATAGCTGCTTCATGCTTATTAACATAGTCATAAGCCAAGAGGTCTCAGGATGCAAACTAAATATATCCAATATATAATTGACCCTGAATTGAAAAGGACGGCAAGAGAGAGAGAGAGAGAGAAGTAGCAGTCAACAATACCAGGGCATGATTGCATCTAAACTTCATTTCTGAGAATGTATACCATCTTATCCAACAAGCCATAATGCGGACAAAGCTTTAAAATGCGGACAAGACATTAAATGCAAGAATGTTGAGGACATACAATTAGTGTATGATGTCTTGAGGAATGCAATATATTATGATGACTTTTTAAAAATTCCAAACATGGGGTTAATGAGAGAAAATTAATAGAAGAGACTTTGGGGTATGAATTGGTTGAAAAACACTGATCTATTTCTTTCATACATAAGGGAAATATCATCAGACACAGGAAAGAAATTGTCCCAATTTGCACAAGTGGTAGGCTGAGCTAGGAACTATCTTTCACTCAGGATATTTTCCTCTTAAACATGTTATATCTTCTTTTAGGATGTAGAAATAAGATTTGTACAACCACATTTTAAGTATTCTGACTTTCTAGCTCATATATATCCAACTGCCTACTTTATTTGAAATTCACAGGCATCTCAAATGTAATAGACCTCAAATAGAACTCTTAACTCAGCCTCCAAACTCCTTCTTGCCCATTTTCCCCATCTCATTCTGTACATATTCCCCTAGATTCTCCAGACATAAATCTGAGAGTCCAGCATGATTCATTCCTCTCTCTCAACACTCACATTCTATCACTGACAAGTCCTGACATTTCTAGCCCCAAACATATTTTGATACCATCTGCTTCTCTCCATCTTCACTTCCACCACAATAACTCAAGAAACCAATATCTCTTGCCTAGGACATTATAATGGCATCCTATCTTGTTTCCATTCTTCTCCCTTCCAACCCTGCCAATCACTCTACTTTACTTGCAGCAGAATAATTTTTTAAATACAAATCTGAGGATACAATTTTTTTGTTCAAAAATCCTTCAATAGAATATTTTCAAACCTAGATTTATCAACAGTGACACTATTGACATTTTGAACCAGATAATTCTTTGTTGTGAGGGGCTATACTGTGCTCTGTAAGATGTTTAGCAGCACCCTTGATTTCTACCCACCAAATGCCAATAACATCCTTACATGCATATGTACAAAGTCCCAAAGAGTTTCCCATGGAGAGGACAATCACCACCAGCTGAGAACCAAAGCTCTACTCATATGAAATCTAAACTTCATATTTGAAATGTGGATTATGTCTTTAACTGCTATTAAGCACAACTCTTCTAAGGAAGATCTCAAAAAAATACTAGTTGGAATCTAGTCAAAAAGCTGAAATGATCAATAAGGAGGAATTCTCTACCTCTGGACTAACAAAAGGTCATTAGAGAACAGGTAACAAATTCAACATAACTCAATTCAAAACTGTTGAATAGGAGGGGCACCTGGGTTGCTCAGTGGGTTGAGTGTCCAACTTCGGCTCAGGTCATGATCTCACGGTTCGTGGGTTTGAGCCCCACGTCAGGCTCTGTGCTAACAGCTAGCTCAGAGCCTGGAGCCTGTTTCAGATTCTGTATCTCCCTCTCTCTGATCCTCCCTGGCTCATGCTGTCTCTTTCTCTCTCTCAGAAATTTAAAATTAAAAAAAAAAAAACTGTTGAATAAGAAAAGAGGGATAACTAGTCAGTGTCTACATTTAGACAACAAGCAGAAAAATAACTCTCAGACATAGCCTATCTTATTAGGAAGCAATAAAATGACATTCTCAGGATAACTTTTGGTCTTCTCAGCTCAACTCACCCATTAAATGCCTCTCAGTTTTTTCAGACACCATCCTCATTCTATACATGCCCCGAGTGATTTCTTCTACTGCAATCATCTCAAGAGCTTTGTAGCACTGGTGAATCCCAATTTCACGTTTCCAGCTCAGAACTCTTCCCTGAGCTGCAAGTATATGCCTCCAATTTCCAAAAGGGCACTCCACTTGTAAATCCCATAGATGCCTCAAATTCATTTACCTAAAACAACACTCAAGCCAGAGATATTTTCAAGTTCAAGTCATACAGTTAAAACTCTGGAGTGGGGATGTGCTAGGGTCACCAGGAAGGAACACATCAGTGGAATTACAAAGCCACCATCCACGAACACTAGAGAGCATCTGTGGCCTGCCTCCATGAAGTCATGGACTCACTGTGTTTGGGTAGTTGGCCCAGTAATAAAGACCAGAAACGGAATGGGCAGGATCCAACTCAGAAAGGTTCAAGTTAGCCCTGGGTAAAAAGGTTTCCATTTCATGCCTTTAAAAAAAAAAAAAAAAAAAAAAAAAAAAACAGAAAAGGGACTTTTAAAAACCTACATAAAAACAAATGATACATTTTGACATATTTGGTATCAAAACACAATATCCTATTCCCAAGTATTGGCTCCAAAAAGTTAATAACTGCATGCTGCGATGCTAAGTCCCATTCAAGTCAGACCACCCATCTTGACCTAAAGACATGTGGCCACAGGCCCCTGCTCTGATGACATGTAATTCTTGCCAAGTGGGCTATGTGTTCACATTCTGGTATCTCCTGGCCTTGGTAACTGGGTTACTGCAAGCTGTAATGAGGAGCAGTATGTCCTGAAGCAAGCTGTTCTAGATGAAGCGGCTCAGCAAGGCATAGTGACAATCACAGAAAGTGTTGACACAAGCTTTTCTTAAAAACTAGCCAAGCAGCAACACAAATCATTCCCAGTGAATGGGCTTCCATTGCCTTCTCATGGTATTAAGGCTCTACTTCATTACTAGTGGAGCTGCAATGGCAAAATTCAAACAGATTTCCTTCTAAACAAAGCCTCCCCTTTCACTGCTTCAGAGAGCTGCCTGAGAATTACAATGCATTTTTCATGAATTTCCTTTAAGTTCTACATTTTCACAACCTAGCATAGGTAACACACAGCCAATGTTAAATACTTATGACGGTTTCTATAGTATTTCAGAACTCTATAAACCTGCACTGTGCAGTCTGGAAACCATTACTGCAGCTACCGCCTCCTGTTAGATTGAGGAAACTGACTCTCAGAGAAGTTAAGTGAGTTGCTAAATTCCCAAGCCCGTTAATGGAAAAGGCAGAAGTAGGAATCTGTCCCCCGCCTCCTAGTCCATCTCATTTCCTAGAGCATCTTGCATACGGAGCGTGCAGTATCAGCAGAACACCCAGGTAGGAATATCCAAGAATGGAACAGGGAAAGGAGGTAGTTTAGAGTCACCAACTTAGGAACTAGTCACACTGAGACAAAACTGGAATCCATGCTGGTAAGTCAGAAAGACAAACAGAAAAAAGTCATGAGGAATACAAGTTAGATTATAATTCTAATTAAATATTTCACATCAGGTGACACTGGGTGGCTCAGTTGGTTAAGCATCCAACTCTTTTTTTATAAGATTATTTATTTATTTTGAGAGAGAGAGAGAGGCAGGAAGGGGCAGAGAGAGAGAGAGAGAGAGAGAGAGAATCCCAGGTGGGCTCTGCGCTGTCAGCATAGAGCAGGACAAGCATGACTTGAACTTATGAACCGTGAGACCATGACCTGAGCCAAAACCAAGGATTAGTTATTCAAACGACTAAGCCATCCAGGTGCCCCTAAGTATCCAACTCTTGGTTTTAGCTCAGGTCATGATCTCATGGCTTGTGAGTTCAAGAGCCACGCTGGGCTCTCTGCTGACAGCACAGAGATGTTGTGTGGGATTCTCTGACTTTCCATCCCACTCAAACATAAATAAATATTTTAAAACAGATTTCACATCAAATTATGATCAGGGAATTGAATAATTACTTCAGAAAACAAAGGCTGAAGTGAAAGCAGTAAAGACTGTTAGAGCCTAGAAATGTTTCTATCAATTTGATATTTATTCAGTTCATCCCTTCACCATTTATCTACTGCCTACTAGTACAATAAGTGCTGAGGGAGATGGAGATGAATAAAAATTTGTGAGGTCAAGAAAATCACCACCTACTGAGAAAACACACAAAAAATATGTTACTGGGCTACAATAGAACTACATTAAATGTGTTATGGGAACACAGAAGATGGTCGCCGACATTACCTAAAGTTTTCATTAGCACAGATTTTCTTTTAAATGGAACCAAGTAGCCACAATCTTTTACCACAGCATGTAGCAGTAATTTGGTGAGCTTCCAGTCAAATGTTTTACAGTAGGAAGCTAGGTGGCTGAGCTTCTCTTTTTCCGTTCTTCACATTACTTCATTCTGCTTCTTTTTTTTAAATGTTTATTTGTTTTTGAGAGAGAGATCATGAGTGGAAGAAGGGCAGAGAGAGAAGGAGACACAAAATCAAAAGGAGGCTCTAGGCTCTGACCTGTCAGCACAGAGCCCGACACGGGGCTTAAACCCATGAGCTGTGAGATCATGACCTGAGCCAAAGTCAGGAATTCAGATGCTTAACCAACTGAGCCACCCAGGCACTCCTTCATTCTGCTTCTTAAGGATTTATTGGAGGACCGTGGGGGAGAAGAAGCGGGAAAATAGTTGGGGAGAGGGAGGAAGGCAAACCATGAGAGACTCTTGAATGCGGAGAACAAACTAAGGGCTGACAGGTTGGGGGAGAGGGGAAGGGGGGTGATGGGCATGGAGGAGGGCACTTGTTGGGATGAGCACTGGGTGTTATATGGAAACCAACTTGACAATAAACTATTTAAAAAATAAGTAAATAAATAAAAATTTTTTTAAAAAAAGAAAAAAAGGATTTATCACTCCTGTGTATGATTCCTAAAGAGTGGTATTTTTTCAAGCCAGGAATAAGAGTTGCATTCACACCTAAGCCACAGAATAAAATACTACCTAGCATGGAGATACATCAAAGAAACAAAAAGGTATATTTGAAATTGCATTTAGCAGCTGTTTAGCTAGCTGAGTTTCATGAGTAATATCTCACTATCACCCTTTCTAGCTAGCATCTAACTTTGTGCAGCTGTTTCCTCTCGGCTTTGCACCCAGGAAAAATAGAGCCTGGAAACAAGAGTTCAGTGGAAGCAAGAGAGTGTGAACTAAGGATCCATAAATGTAAGTTTGGAAATATACCCTTGCTTCTTAGTATAAACTCTATCCACATCCGTGTAAGTGCATTCCCACCCTCAGGAAGCCAGTTATCCCCAAACAAACCTGGGAAGCACATGAGTAGGCATCATCAAACTAACTTGTAGAGATGAAAACTAATATCTACACCAAAATTAGATAGCAAGTTAGTAACAAAATCACACCTAACACTCAGGTATTTTTTCTTACCAGTTTACAAATCTTACCTCCACAACAGTAGTTGGCAAAAATCTCCTGTAGAAGTTCAGGTAGTAAAAATTTTAGATTTTGTGGGCCATACAGTCTCTGTCTAGGACTGCTAGATTGTGCAAATAAAAATATAGAACACTCAGTTACATTTGAACTTCAAATAAGCAACAAATAATTTTTTAGTGTAAGTATGCCCCATGCAATATTTGTTGTTTATTTGAAATTCAGATTTAACTGGGTTTCTTGTACTTTATCTGACAATCCTATGTCCCTGCCATTGTCGTGCAAAAGCAGCCACAGACACCACATAAACACACAAGTATGCCTGCATTTCAGCTGAACTGTATTTACAAAAACAACGAGCAAGATTGATTTAGTTGGGCGTTAAAGGAGAGGTCAGAATTTTCCAACATCTACTCCACATTACAAGCTTTGTCTTTACCAAGAGGTGGCCCCGGTAAGGGAAAAGACAAGCTTGTATTATTGTTGTATTTGATTAATAAATCATTTAATAAAATAAACCTAAATTGTCCTATCTCTCACTGCAGGTGTAACTGGCTCATTTTAGGGAGAATCAGGAAAATGCTCCGGGTTTTCCATGAGACTTATGGATTTACAGACTCATTGTGTATGCAGAGGTCTCATCAAAGTTCCTTAGTCTCATCATTTTGCACATTCTAGGACTGACATTCAAAAGACTGGAGTAACTTATCCAAGGCCACACACTAACAGGTGACAAAAGTAGTTTTACCACTGAAAGTGACCAATAATTTAATGATATTTAAAAATTATTATCGGGGCACCTGGCTCATTTGGTTTAAGTGTCCGACTCTCGATTTCAGCTCAGGTCGTGATCTCATGGTTCATGAGTTTGAGCCCCACATCGGGTTTTGCGCTAACAGTGCAGAGCCTGCTTGGGATTCTTTCTCTCCCTCCCTTTGCCCGTTCCCCAACTGTACTCTCTCTCTCAAAAATAAATAAACTTTAAAAGAAATTGGTTTTGTCACTGGATTTTTAAAACACTGACATTTCTATGCCTGTACACATTGCCTAGGCTTTCTAGAACAAGTATCCACTACTCCAGTAACTTTGAGGTATGAAAAATAAGAGGCATGTAAAAAATAATTAGAAGGTAGATTATTCCATTTCTTGCTTTCTGAGGTCTCCCTCAGGTATACTCCCCTTCTATTCAGTGCTTCATGACTTATACCCTCACTGCTTACCCCTGTGAATGCTTGTTCCCAGAGAGAATGCCTAACAGTGGCTCCCAGAAAGTGGTATAGCCCAACAACGGATTAATTTCTGCCGAATCACAAAATTCTTTTTAGATAAGATGACAAGTGAGCAGTCATTCTTCTTAGCAAATCAAAATTTAACCTCTTCCATGACTGCAGGGAACACTATACACAAAGAACTGACTAAAGAGTAAAGGATTGGAGCACAAGGAGGCATGGCTGGACAACTGAACACCACCAGACAGAGATAATAGGTGTATAAAATAGCCCCTATTTACAGAAAAAAACAAAGACTGCTTAGGAAGAAAGACTTTTTAAGGGAACACAGAGATTCCAGGGTGTAGCAATTCTGCCCTAAAACAGCAGAGTAGCTTCCCAAGATAAATGTCAAAAACACTGTCAAAAGGAAGACTGGTAGAATCTTACCAGAAAAAGAAAAATAAGAACCAGAATAAATACAATTCTCTCAGCTAAGAGCATGAATTTGGTAAAATTAGAGATTGATACATGGATTCAGCTATAAAATATGTATAATTTGTAGTATACATGTACACCTGAGGTCTCTAGAGTAATATGAATGTGTGCATATGCATGTGCATTTGTTTATGTATATGTACTTTCATACAAGACATAAGTTAACTCATTCTCAACTAATGCTTTTGATGCCTCAGTGTCCTGAGCCAAAGGACTTCATCCGGGTACTGCTTTATATAAAGGTGGATTATATGAATGCTGCATGACTATTACAGTCAAATTTGCTGTTGCCCAGGAATGACAAAACAAAATCAGCAGCACTTCTACAAAATGACAACCTTACCGCTGATCAAACACACAGAACTATACCTTTTCTTCAAAGTATTTGATATTGCAAATAACATGGAGCACTATAAGGATGCCCAATAGAAGTTATGAATTAAAAGTATCACTTCACATTTGATTTCATCTTTAACTTCCCCCTTCTTCTTTCCTGTAACATACACACTTGTCATTTTGTCTCCCAGAATCTAAGCAATCTTCATACTTGGAGAGAATTCCAGGATAGATGGGAGGGAGGCACCATCCAATGCAGAAGCGAAAAGGGAAAAATAGGGGTGCTTGGGTGGCTCAGTTGATTAAGCATCCAAGTCTTGATTTCAGATCAGGTCATGATCTCATGGTTCATGAGACTGGGCCCTGGATGGGTTCTGTGCTGAGTGTGCAGAGCCTGCTTGGGATACTCTCTCTGCTCGCTCTCTCTCTCTCTCTCTCTGTCTCTCTCTCTCTCTCTGCCCCTTCCACAGCTCGTGCTCCCTCTCCCTCTCAAAATAAATAAATAAATAAATAAATAAATAAATAAATAAATATTTTAAAATACATATATAATGCATTTCAACTACCAATAATAGATGTAGGAGAAATAAGAATGAGGGACCATAAATCATAGCACAGGTAATTCTACTGGAAAGCTGAACGTGCATGCTGCATTCAGTTGTCTGAAAGCTCTCAAATCTGAATTTGTACACACATCTTATTATTTTTCCATCTTAGTTTTAGTGATATTCATCTAGATTTCCATGTCAACAATAAAAACACTGGATAGAAGTTTTTATCCTGCGACCATTGAGCTTCACATCCCAAAATTTGGTCTTATTGTGCCCTAAAGCCTGTTACTTCCCTGTTTTGTTGGTGATATCCCATCTGGATAATGAATCTGTTCATTATTCAAGTAAACTGAATGGAGAGAAAATACTACATCACATCTATTTTTATGGTCTATGCTGTCCAGGTCATTACTAAGTAGCTACAGATTATATTGCTGAGGACTTGCGTTATTCTTTGCGGTATCCATGTATTTTCAAGGAGGCAGAATTTGTCTAAACAATCTGGTTCTGTTCTAAAATTCGAAATGCCTAGCTTTATAGTCAAGTAATAATTTTTTGTAAATGAGATGTTGTCTATAAGTTGAAATGAGCACCGAGCTAAAATACTAACATTTTAATGTTACTTGATGTTCCTATAAATTCAAAATGACTCTTCTATTTAAAAGGCAATTTTGTAGAAGATCAGAATATTACATTCACAGATGATGCCTCAATATTTTTTTTAGTTTTTAAAATTGTTTTATTGCAGGACTATGATTCAGCAAACACTGTGTCACAGATAATTCAAACTCAGAAACCAAATCCCCAGGTTTCAAGAAACAAATGACTTAAAAGCAAGCAGAAAATCCTTTAAGTGACTCAGAGAGTGTCAGGATGAAAATCCTTCACCCTTCCTCCACTTTTTAATTGTACCATAATTCTTCTTCATAACATTTTGTGCTTTGCCTTTTTAAAACAGAAAAAGATGCACAATGTCCATTAGACAATGAGCTAGATTACTAATGAGTAACTCCATATGAACGGAAGAGGCTAGATCAACTTTAGAAGGAAGAAGTGTCAGGCAAATTATGAGAAACACCTTGAATTTCTTAGAACCAAACAAAGCTGATCTGAATATTCAACTCCAGCAGGGTGGTCTGAATAAGCCTACAAAATGGACTATAAAACTAATCATACCTGGGTAATCGGAAACCCAGGGGTCTCAGTCATCTAGACACTGGGGTTCATAATTCAAAAAATAAATACGAAAAGAAAGGAGTGAATAATAAATAAACATCCTTGAAATTTTTTTTAAAAAGCATAATGGAGTTTCAAAAGAAGCACTTAAAGGGAAAAAAATGTTTTCTGGCAGCATGTTCTCACAAAACAATCTGGAAAGAACAAATGTTCCAATTATGCATTGAGGTTTGTTTTCTGTAAAGTAGCCTTTCTCCCCCTGAAGCAGGTCCTCTAAGCAGTGCCGGGGCAACCGTTGCTACAGAAGACATTTCCATTTCATAGCACAACAATCAGTTATATAACACGTTTCCTTCTCCATTTCAGCAAACTCTTTCCTCTTTCTTCTTGAAAATGTCTTTAAGTTATTCCCCCTCCTCTTTTCTCTTTGCTCTGGGAAGGAGAAGAAATACAAACAGAGAAAATCACAGAAACATTCTGAATAAAGTGTTTAATGCCTGTTACGAATAAGATGGAACAAAACAAAATATGTGACTGAAAAGTGTGACAAGCTGACCCGAGAATGCCAGAGTGCAAAGCAATACTTGAAAGGAAAAGAAGAAAATAGCAGCCTTCGTGTTGATGGTTAAGGTAAGAATGCCCATAATGAGAATGATGGATTTCTGACAAGAGTTTTTAGGGTTGTCACCTGTTTTATTTCCTTTGATCAACATACCCACAAACAAAAACGTTGTTTCATTATTCTACGGGCTTGCATATGTTTCATGATGAACAAGTAAGCAGCAAAGGAAGGAGGCAAGCAAAAGGTCTGGCATTCACAAGATGGTACCTTTTATCGCAAAATTATTCCAAATTAAATTGAACTGGGAACACTTAGCCTGACAGATGTGGCCTATCTCAGTTACTCACCTCACCACTCCTCCCTCCAGCCTCCTTGCTAGGGGCCCACACACATACTTTATATCCTTGCTGCAGGTCTATATCCTTCCCTCCAATCCAGAATACTACCCCTCAAGCCCCAATCGAGCCCTACCCTACGGTTTCTTCAGGGCTTGAAACAAAACCTGTTTCTTAAGCAGGCTTTTCCTATCAGTCCCACCTCGTAAGGTAGATTGTCTGATTTCTAAATGATATTGTCTATAGCATACTCGCAGAGTGGCCTCAAAGAATCTGTTTTTATCATTATAACTTTGAACTCCCTCAGATACTACAGTGACAATTTTACTGTCCAACTAGAGTATCATAAAGATCATCTCCAAATTAAATAATTCGAACACCCAATTTTCTCCTTATCTATATAGTTCTTGTCTTCTCCTGCTAAGTAAACACAGGATGTTCAAGTGACACTTGATGCTTGAGTTGGGGAGGTTTTTTGTTATTTTTTAAATAAAAAGTGTACGTGTTTTACCTTTAAATTTTATACAAATGTATGTCTTCTTATAAATCTGTTAAATCAATTCTATCAATAAAATGGCCAAATAGTTGATTTATGTTCCAGCTCTACATTAGCATAGGACATGCAAAATTATAAAAACTGTGTCCTTTGTGCCTACAGTTAAAGACCAGAGGGAAAATGGAGAACTACACACAAATACCCTGAGAATCTCTACTCACCCTATTTCTGCAGGTGAATCAGATAAAAGTTTAATGCAACTGCCTTCTATACTGAATGACCTTTATAATTTGACTTTCCTTCTAAATGAAAGATCATCCCCTCCTTTCCAGTGAGTGCAACTATTTGCCTAAAGATCTAATGATTTCTGATACAGTTAACTGTCATTCCTTGTCTTCTCTTTGAATTTCAAAAACCTAATTAAGTTTCCTTGATTCCATCCGTTGGCAAGGTTACTTGGGGACAAACTGAGAAACACACTTAAAGACCCTGGTCTTCTTTTAAAAGGTTGTAAATTTCCTTTCTCTTTCTCTCTCTCATTCTCTCCTCTCTCCCTCCCTCTCTCCCTCTCTCTCTCCCTCCCTCCCTCCTTCTCTCTCTTTCTCTCTCTCTCTGTCTCTCTCTCTCTTTCTCTACCAAACTCTCTTTTCCTGGAGAAAAGTGAGCAATCTCCCAGCTGACTCTCCACTACCTTGCTGCTAATGAAGAAACCATACCTTCCTAGGCATAACTAAATAGGTTGAGAAATTTACAGATACACTAGCAGATAACTGGGATAATAGACAGAGATTGGAGAGGTGTCTGAATCTTTTCTATCCTGAGTGTCTTGTTCAAAGTTTGGATACATTTGGTACATTTATTAGTAAGTCTGAAATTGCAGTCTCACCTGTTGGACCTTCACCTGTGATGAGGACTGTATTTTCCTACACACCCATTCATATCCAGCCGCTCTATTCTGTCAGTCCCTGTCTTAACAGATGGCTGTAACTTACAGCACAGCATAGTAACTTACAGTGCATACTACAGTAACCTTTCAGCACATAGCATCTAAGCCCCCATCTTATGCTTAACTTTTTCTTTTTCAGCTAATCCTCTTCTCTTAAATTATCTACAAAAATTACTGCTTTCCTTTCTCTTTCCCTTTCTCCCTCACCTCTATCTTCTTCTCCACATGTGCATTCTCATTTAGACAAATAACTTCCTACTTATCTATAATCTCTATATCAAATACCCGTACTCATAAGAAATCCTCTAAGAACTCTGAACTGAAATTATTACAAATAGCTGTGGATAGGCCAGGACAGGTGCCAAACAATTGAGGCTTATCCCAAAGTTCCTCTCTATCCCTCCCTGACACCCTTAAGACAGAACATAAATACAACCTTACAAAAATATTCTTAAGGCATATTTCAACCTTTTACTACCATTTATAACCCATGCAGGAAAACACCGCAGTATTCTTATTGATGGTCTGATTCACAGAATCACAGAAACTTAGCACTTGTAAGAGACGTTGAGTGAGGTATCTACACACTCCACCTTTCTCAGGCAAAGACTATAATTCAGGTGAAGTGACTTCTCTGGGTCAAACAGCAAGTTAGTAGCAGATCTGGGACCAGGATTCCAGTCTCCTGACCACAATGGAATGCTCCACTATTTTGTTAAACTGACAATGCTTCAAACATAGAAGTAGTAGAGCAAAATAAGTTATTTTGTGCTTATAAATTCCTCCAAAACATAGCATCATCCATGGAAAAGAGGAACAAATGCCTAGATGTAAATAAGCCCAAGTCACAATTGCCAAAAATACACATAATGTAAACCACTGCCAAGGCTATCATCCATGTTGGGAAAAGCAAACAACATAAACTACACATCATGGAAATCCCAAAAACGTCAAGCACCCCTTCTTTGGATAGAGGAATGTGAGATAACTACTGAGAAATTGCCAAGGACTCTGAAGCATCTTGGGATCAAAAACAACCCTGAAAACAAGTGCCTGAACAAAAGCTCTTAAAGGAGACCTTCGTACACATCTTGAAGAAGGGAAATGGTAGATGTTTAGCACCTGGAAAAAGAAAAAGGGAGTATCTCAAGGATGTCCTATGGTTTGATAAGACAAAATCTCCTACAACATCTTACCCTTAAAATAGATTCAAATTGAAACCATAATGTGCCTGCCCTAACTTCTGCTCCCCTGACCAGATCCCAGGATAAAGTAATTTTCTCTCCATAGTGCTACTGGGAAAAGTCTCCTTAGTTGCTCCTTTGAAAACATCCAAAGCATTTGCCCCTCCTTTTCCTCCTCCTCACCTTCTCCTCTTCCTCCTTATCCTTTCCTCCCTCCTATCCCTTATCCATCTCTTCTCCTTTCTCCCCCTCCAGCTGCTTCTCCATGAGTGTTCAGGATGTTCTGGTAAGAACTTAGTCTCCTTACTTCTGTCATCACCACTTGACTGGTGATATTGAGGAAGGGAATTGTGCTACTTTTCCTCATATATGATGGCCTGGAATTGGGATCAAACAGAATCCTAGAGTTTGTGGCCTCATTTAATCTGGGGAGATATTAAATCTTTCCATGTAACTTTAAAAAAAAAAAAAAGGAAAGTGAAGCAGTTAATCTTTGAGGTCTAAAGTCAGTCCCTCTTCCCTTCCTTGTCTCCTGCCTTCTGTCCCTCCCTACCTACCTCCCCTCTCTTTTTATTTCTATTCCTTTCAGATTATAAGAAGCTCAGTATATAATTATGGGTGAGCCATTACAACTGTTCCTTTCAAAGTACAGTAGAATTAACAATAGAATGATAAAGTTCAGAGTGGTAAAATAAGTGAAATCTTATAGAAGCTTAATAGGTGGGAAAGTCTGAATGCCAACTTCCCTCTTCACTTTTTACATCTGCAAGGCAAACCACTGTTGAACACATTGATCCCCAGCTTCCTAAATTGTCATCTGGGAAAAATATCAATTCTGGTTTTCTGGAAAGTATCAAAGATCTGGAACATAGTATGCATTTAATAATTTATAGCAGCATTCAATAAATCACAGCAATTATTAATATTATTATTTGTCCTAAGAATATTTGTTTTACACAAACCTTAGGAATATACCAAGTATAACAATGAAAAAATAAATCTCTTTTTTTACATATGGCTGGTAGAAATCTGTCAGATGTTCTGTGTCACAGTTCTGATGATTAGAGTGTCTACAAAGTATCCAGGCCTCCAGCGCACGCACGCGCGCGCACACACACACGCACACGCACACAAGCATCCTTAATACTGAGCCAGGTTTCCAATTCTTCATCAGCAGAACTTAGAGCAGCCGGCAGCATGATCAACTGTAAGACAAGTGTGTCTGTAAAAATGGCAGTTACCTTTCTCTAGCATCTGTGCCATTCTCAGAGCATCATGCTTCTCAGATTGACTTGTGAGATGACAACAAGGCAACCCAAGTTTCTGCCATCAACCCCTTGAGAGACACAGAATGCCAAGGAAATATCTTCTACCCTCTTATTCCCCTGCCTCATGTTGAAGTCTCCCTCTGTGAATCCTAATTCTATTGCTTTGTGGTATGAGGGGGTGGAAAGCAAGTTTAGCAGGAGACACAAATCAGCAGTTAATCTTTCCTTCAGCATATTTTTCATGCTACACAATATATATGAGTTTCTTTTGCCCTGACATTTCATTTTGTAGAGTAAGCAACATCTGAAAAATCTATACATATGGGACAAGCTTTTTTTCAATTCCTGGAAAAATCAAGTGAGGAATTTTAACCTATCCAATATTATTTCAGGAGAAACACTGAGATAGAAAAGAAAAGCCTTGGGGCAGAAAGAAGAGTCCCTCCTACATTCCTAACTTGTGGCTTTGAGATGACTCCTCTGAGCCACTACTAGATTTATGGGGCCTGTCACCTACAACCCTTCCAGAAGGAAAATGCCCTCCAGCCCCTATGGCATAAATGAGCATACTTGTACCATGTGACCCATAGCCAGTTGGATCAGGGGTTATATCCTTACAAATATGACAATCCATCCATAGTCTGGACTTAGATCTTTGATTTTGGTGAGAAAAGATGACATAAACCAACCAAATTCCATTCTTCACAATTTAGCACTAGGAAACACAGAGTTGAAACAGGTATTAATGGGAGGAGCTAAAGAGGCATCAGGACATGTCACATGGCAGAGAGGGGCCAGAGAGAATAGCAAAGCGTAGCCACACATAAGTTGATGTTTTCAGGGAACAGAAACTATAAGGAAGCAGTGAAAGCATAAAGTCCCCAGGCTGATGGAAGAGAGAGAGAGAGAGTGACTGAGATTCAGCCATTTTTTATCTAACTTCTTCCTTCCTGTGCCCTTCTAGTTAAGCCTTCTTTTTTTAATGTTTATTTATTTTTGAGAGAGAGAGAGAGAGTGAAATGTGAATGGGGGAGGGGCAGAGGGAGAAAGAATCCCAAGCAGGCTCCAGGCTGTAGGCACAGAGCCCAACATGGGGCTGAAACTCACCAACAGTGAGATCATGACCTGACCCAAGGTCAGATGCTTAACTGACTGAGCTACCCAGGTGCCCCTCCAGTTAAATCTTCTGATTAGTGCCCCAGGTCACTCTTCCCACTTTGCATCCCATGCTTTATTTACTTTCTCAGACAGGCCCGACTTTGGCATAGCTTTGGGTCCTCCTCAATCATGAAGGAGTCCTGGTGATGTGTCCCAGGCTCTGTGGGCCATTTGCCTTTCCAGATAAGTCTAGCCCAGATAAGGGCTAGACTAAAAAATGAGATTTGATCTAGAGTGATGTAAACCATGCAAAGTGCATAAAAAACCTGAGTAAGGAGCCAATGCAAACTCCATAGGTTGAATATAATATTGGCATTGCCATGATTTTTGAAAACCATTTGCAGGAGCTGGAAACGTTTTTCATGCATACAACACTATTGTTAAGTGTCCTTACTAGCCCTTCCCAGTCTGAGCCGTTCTCACAGCCTTCACTTTGTCTCTTAAGTCTGTTTTCAATTCTAATTATGGTCATTCTCCAAGTTCAGTACTAGACGTTAGAATCTGAAAGAAGTCAGTCTAACCTTTTGCTTCATGCTATGTTCTTCAACAATAAATTGAGAGAATGGATAGGGAAATCTCAAGTCGCCCACAGCTCTAATATCTATGACACTACAAGCTAAGATGTACTGACCATTAGCTTCATTAATTGGAAAAAAAGAGAGAAAAAGAAATTTTTTTTTAGGATCTGTGCTCTAAAGGGGCATTCTGGGAGAAACTTCTTACAGGAATAGGAGCTTAAGGAGAAACTTGAAAATTTTTAATTATATTTCAAAATTTTAAGCGTGGATAAAATAAATTGTATTCATCCAGAAAAATGCATGTGAAAAAAAAGGTCTTGACATTTTTAAGGGGCTTTAAGGCCTAAAACATAACATGAACCCTAACATCTTATAAATATGACCTCCAAAATCTGCCACCCCTTTGGATATATTGAATAATAATGAGTAATCTCAAAAGTAAAGAAGATCAACACTTATTATTATTTTAGATTTCACATCAGGAAACCAAATTTTCATGGGAAGAGGAATTAATAAGTTGTTTAAAGATGCTAACTAATCAGGTGAATTAATCAAACTGACCAAATACAATATAGCCATTTTGAAATATTCCCAGTCACAGGGGGGAAGAATGGTCAAACACAAAATTAAAAAACACAGATACTTGTGAGGTCTATATAAAGGTTTTTTTCCCCTGAGGAATATCTCCAGGTTTATTGTCCACACAAGAGTTGAGGAGTTTGGAGTGATAATATGCCTTCACATCAGTGATGAATGTTTGCTCACACCAGCCAACATGTATGAAGAGAAATTCTGTGTAGGCTGAGGCTAAGCCTTCAGAAAGCTGCAGAATGTGGCCTGTGCACCCTAAGAACCCATGGAGCAGGAAAGAACCCCTGGATGTGGATAGATCCACAAAAATATGTTTTTCAATGACAGCCATGTAACTTTTAATGGTAGTGACAGAGGACATGCAGAACAACTCACATTTACATCTATGTTCAAGTTTATGAAAAAGAAATCTTTCATTTTAATCTGCTTAAGGAAAAGCATGTCTCAACTCCATCTTTGTCCTCCAGAACAGGTCAGACCACCTCTATGTGGAAATAGGAATTGGCAACACAGAGGAGACATTTTTCAGAAACCTTCAGTTTATAAATGTCAAATCAAATTAGGTTTGTACTTTCCCCTTCACTGAACTATAATTCAATGAGAGTTTTATTATGCAAATTCACTGGAAAGCACAGGTCTCTTCATCTCTGCCAAACACTGAGTGCAGTAATGGCAGTCATATCGTTCTAGTAAGAAAACGCTGTATCTCGAGGACAGGAACTAGAGCTAATATAAAATTTTAATATGTTCATCTTGCTTAATACAATGATATCTTGAGAGAACACACAATAAATAACACTTGGAAGTGGCAGTGTTCTGTGCCAAGTTAACCAGAAGGAAAATATGTTCTGAGCTTAGCTATAAAATGTTAGTCTTCTAAATAAGTCTCTGGCTCTACAATTCTCAGTACACTTTGCTTATGCTTGTTTTTGTTGCCTTTTATCGTGTATTTTTGTTTCCTTCTTTTTTGTAAGTGTTACCATATGTATACTCTTTCAAGATCAACTACCAGTCTCATTGCACAGATTTCAATGTATTCTTCACTTTGATCAGAATATCTCAATTAATGGGATAAGGTGAGCCACTAAAGATTTTCTTTCTCACAGGCAAACAAGTGACTTAAGGGATTAATGCTTAAACACCCTTATTCCACCAGTAAGTTAACTGAGCAATTTCCCAGGAATGTGGAGACATTGAAAATCTCAAACCATCTAACTACCTACAAAATGAACTCATTAATTTTATAAAATTGCAATAAAGCCCACTAATGTTCCTCAAACACAGTATTTACTCCAATCTCCATTTCTGGTAAATGTTGCTCAAGCAAAGCCTACATGGCTGAAGGGCTGAAAATCTTTATTTCAACAAACATTAAAGAGCCTCGTTGGAATATAT
The DNA here is from genome assembly GCF_003009895.1 of Hyaena hyaena. Classification (NCBI taxonomy): domain Eukaryota; kingdom Metazoa; phylum Chordata; class Mammalia; order Carnivora; family Hyaenidae; genus Hyaena; species Hyaena hyaena. The sequence continues at coordinate 71,373 of NW_024082230.1, read as the reverse complement.
AATTTCAAACCAAAAACATTTTATTTCCCTGTTAGAGTAAAATTCACCGAGGGAAACTTAAGCTTCGTATAGTTGATGTAACTACTCCCTCTGAGTTATAAGGAAAACCCAGACAGAAATCTCTGTCATTTTCTTGTGACAACCCTGATTTGAGTCAGGTGACAGTCAAGGATGTTACAAGGGCCACACCCTGGGCTATTCCTGGAACATCAAAGAACCAGAGCATCACCAAGTGGTGGAGACTCAGATGTCACCTAATCTCTCAATCCACCTTGCTGCGTGGAGCTAGCCCTCTTCAGTAAGCCCCAAAAGAGGGTCATCAAGCCTACTCAAGAATTCCAGTGGTGACATACCCACTGACCATTTATACCATCACTGGACAACTCCAGCCTGAGGTAAAGTTTCTACAAGTGCTTGCTATCTTAGACCTAGCAAAAGATCTCTGCTATCCATACATTACATTGCCAGGGATATGGCAAAAGCCTTCTACCATCCTACGGTATCTTGTATTTCCCCACCCCCATTCTTCTAGTCTGGGTAAAAGTGCTACACTCTTAACTTTCCTTGAACTTTCCAGGTTCACTAAACCCCAGGCTCAGCTCACAGCTATTGATATTCACTTCAAGCCCAGCTTGCTCCAATGACCATTTAGATAGGCTTCTCCCATAAGCCTTGTTACTTGGTTTCTGGCCTTATACAGCTTTCAAACTACAGGCAATAGATTGTCTCACCTTCTGCCAGCTTCCCCCTCCTCCTGCTCTGTGTGACCAGTCCTCCTTCCAAGGAGGCAGAATCAGATCATGGAGAGCTGAACCTCCCTGAAACTTTTACTCACATGTTCCCATTGTGCACTCCATGATCAAACAACAAATAAGTCGTGCTTATAAAAAGCAGTTCAGGATATTCACATGTAAAATAATGACACCTGACCCCTACACCACCCATAAAAATTAACTCAAAATGGATTAAAGACTTAAATGTAAGATGTGAAACCATGAAACTCCTAGAAGAAAGCATACGAAAAACTCTCCTTGGCATGAGTCTTAATAACTATTTTTTGGAAATCATACCTAAAGCAAGGGCAACAAAATCAAAAATAAATAAATTAGATTACATTGAACTAAAAAGCTTCTATGTTTGGGGTGTCTGGGTGGCTCAGTCAGTTGAGCATCTGACTTCAGCTCAGGTCATGATCTCATGGTTTGTGAGTTCAAGCCCAACATTGGGCTCCCTTCAGATCCTTTGTTCCCCTCTCTCTTCTCTTGCCTTGATCATGCATGCACTCTCTCTCAAAAATAAACACACATTTTAAAAAGAAATAAACAAAAACTTTTATGGCAGCAAAAGGAAACATGAACAAAATGAAAAGCCAACATACAGAATGGGAAAATATATTTGCAAACTATATATATGATAAGGGGTTAATATCTAAAATATATAAAGAAATAGTATAACTCAATAGAAAAAACATAATTCAAATAAAAATGACCAAAGGACCTGAACATACATTTTTCCAAAGAAAATGTACGAAAAACCAACAGACACATGAAAAGATGCTCAACATCACGAGTCATTAGGCAAATGCAAACTAAAACCACAATGAGATACTACCTCACGCCTATTAGAAAGCAAGATTAATGTTTTTCTTTTTTGAGAGAGAGAGAGCAAGCATGAGCAGGGGAGGGCAGAAAAAGAGAGAGACAGAGAATCTGAAGCAGGCTCCAGGCCCTGAGCTGTCAGCACAGAGCCCGACACAGGGCTGGAACCCATGAACCATGAGATCATGACCTGAGCCAAAGTCGGACGCTTAACTGACTGAGCCACCCAGGTGCCGCAGAAGACCATTATTCTAAAAGACAAGAGATAACAAATGTTGGCATGAACATGGAAGAAGGTAACATTTCTGCATTGTTTGTGGGACTGTTAATCAGTATAGTCACCATACAAAACAGTATGGAGGTTCCTCAAAAAATTAAAAATAGAACTACCATATGATCTAGAAATTCCACTTGTGGGAATATATCCAAATGAAACAAAAAGATATCTTCACCCCTATGTTAACGGTAGCATTATTTACAATAACTTAGACATGGAAACAACCTAAGTGTCTATTTATGGATGAATTAATAAAGACGTTGTGATATATATATCACAGGAGTTATGTGCTAAGGGAAATAAGTCAGACAAAGAAAGACAAATATTTTAAAAGCTCACTTATATACAGAATCTAATTAAAAAAGAAAAAACTCCAAACTCATAGAAGAGATCAGATCTATTTTTACTAGACGTGAGGGGGTGTGTGTGGAGACGGAGTTGGAGGAAGGTGGTCAAAGATACAAGATTCCAGGTATGAGATAAATAAGCACCAGGGATGTAAAATACAATATAATGACTATAGTTAACACCTCTGCTGTATGATCTATAGGAAAGATGTTAAGAGAATAGATCCTAAGAGTTCTCATAACAAGGAAAATTTTCTTTTCATTTTACTGAATTTGCATAAGATGATGGATGTTGCAGTAAAAATTTTACAACCTTATGTAAGTCAAACCAACATGCTATATGCCTTATACAGAGATGTATGTCAATTATTTTTCTGTAAAACTGGAAAATATTAAAAGTTGAAAAATAGTTCACAATTTACCAAAACAGGAAGTGAAGGCCTCTGTGTGCAAGAGGTGTTAGAGTTCACAGCCTAGCCGACATCTCAAGACTAGACAGGAGAAAGGACGAGGATAGCATCCCACAGCAGCACTGCCTCCCCTGTTCAAGGCACACCTCTTGGCCGTAGTTCTGGAATTTGCTTCCTCAGTAATTCCCTCTCTCCTAGGTCTGTGATTCTCTTTAGCAGTCATGTTTAACCCCTCTCTCCTTCAGACCTCACATAGACTCCACCAGCCAGAAGTACCAACTTTACTTCTAATTGGTTTTTTTTTTTTCATCTCTTCCTCTCCAACTCTGCCACTAGTGCATAGATTCATCCCAGTATCACTTTATACTTGCCTCCATGTCCCCAGCTTCTTAGTCTCAAAACCACATAGCCAGAGGGAGTTTTCTATAACTACAGCGAACTGGACATGTTCTCTCCCATTCCTCCCTTTCAGTGGTTCAAATTCTTCAACATGGTAGATAAGAACTCCAGATTTGGCCTCAGCAGACCTTGCCCACTATAGATTCTATCATTTCCTTTCACTCTCTACTCCAGCTAAAAACAAGTTGTTTATCCTTCCCTGCACAATACAATCTGGGTGCTTTGCTTCTATATCTTTGTTATTACTCTGCTCTCTGCTTACAATACCCTTTACCCACCTCCTTGCTCACGACTTGAATATTTCTCCTCCATTCTCCAAAACTCCACTTGGATATCACCTACTCCTGAGAGTCTTTTCTAGATCCCTTAACCCAGAAGGTAATTGGCTTTTGAGATGCAGTGCCTCTCCTTAACAGTATCATGTTAATCATGACTGTCCGCTTCAGCGTCTATAAGCCTCAAGAGGCAAGGCATGTCCTCCCTGTCTCTGAATCTGTTGCACCTGGTGCAGAGCCTGGCACACAGAAGCAATATTTAAAGTGTTTACTAAACAAATTGCTGAACAAATTTTAAAGAGACAGGACATATAAGTAAACATATGAAAATAAATGGTTTCATAGTCAAGGGCAAAACACAAAGTTTCTAGTAAGTGTTACTATGACTGAATTTCTGATGCTGTATAAGCATGAAATCCTCGTGGGAATAGTTGAGCAAAACCTGTAGTCAGTGGTTTAGACTCAGAGATCAGAAGGTGACTCGCAGTGAATAAAGGATGTATTACATTTAGATCAGAGTAGTCATAGAATTTAGGCCCTCTAAAAATGCAAACTATAATGAGGATTCACCTTTACTCTTTAAGTAAAGAAGTTAGAGAATAAGAGTTAAGCAAGACAATAAAGTAATATTATCTTCACATGACTTGTAGAATAAGTCTCCGTTTAACCTCTAGCAACCAGGAACCACTAGCAAAAGAGGACCGATCCCCATCAGCCCCTCAGAAGAGAAAAAAAATATCTTCTAAACCAAGACTACTACCCAGGGGATTCAGGCCCTCTGAGAAACCATGTCTTCCTGGGGAAACCCTTATTCTAGTACAAAGAGGGAACTGAGCTTCCTGTATCCCCCACTGAATATGCCCTTGGATTTCAACCCTGACCAGATAACTAGAAAGGTTTTGGTACTGGGAAGAGTACTATGATCTGGCTTCTGCATTCACCTTGTTTAGAATCTACTTGGGTGAGACATGATAGGCAGAAACAACATAATTATAAAACAGGAGATAATGTGATAGAAAATGAAAATAAATTCTACAACTAAATAGTAATGGGTTATCCTGATGAGGAGGGATGCTGTGCATTATTTCATGTGTCTGTTGGCCAATAAGTCAGGCAGAGGACTGTACCATATGTTTCCACGAATAGGTGGGTTAGGAGGAACTTAATGGAGGACCATGGGGGAGAAGGAGGGGAAAAATAGTTGGAGAGAGGGAGGGTGGCAAACCATGAGACTCTTGAATACTTAGAACAGAGGGCTAATGGGGGTGGGGGAGAGGGGAAGGAGGGTGATGGGCATGGAGGAGGGTACCTGTGGGGATGAGCACTGGGTATTATATGGAAACCAAGTTGACAATAAACTATTTATGAAAATAAAAAAAAATTGTAATGGGTTATCAAAAATAACACATTTAGTCAGTAACGTACGAAAGCATGAATTCTACCCTTTCTATTTTTTTTTACAAATAGTTTATTGTCAAATTAGTTTCCACATAACACCCAGTGCTCATCCCCACAAGTGTCCTCCTCCATGCCCATCCCTCCTCCCCCCCTCATCCATCAGTCCTCAGATTTTGTCAGCATTCAAGAGTCTCTCATGGTTTGCCTCTCTCCCTTTCCCCCACCATTTCCCCCCTTCTTCTCCCCCTTGTTCCTCCGTCAAGTTCCTCCTAATCCTCCTATACGTGCAAACATATGATATTTGTCCTTCTGCCTGACTTATTTTGCTCAGCATAACACCCTCAAGGTCCATCCATGTTGCTACACATGGCCAGATTTCATTGTTCTACGCTTTTTATTTATCTATCTTCCTATTTTTTATATTACTCTTCCCCTTTTCTTCTCTTTCAAGATCAAAACGGAAAGTAAAAGAGTGCCAGACTGTGGATTTGGGACTCTATCATAGTGTGTTATCTGAATCTTGGAAACTTTCTCTAGCACGTACACTCACAGATATACACACAACCTCCTGTCATTTCAATAATCATAACGTTTACATGTCTTGACTTATACCCCCTAAATCATCACTTATGCCATAGGAGACTCAATTGCTATCTTCAAAATATCAATATGGACAATTACTTATATTTATGTCCTACTGTGACTTGACTATTCCATACCCCCCAAAAAATTGTTTACTCAAAACCCATTTATGTTACCTAATTTGGGAAAAAAGATCTTTGTAGATGAACTTTAGTTAAGGATCTCAAGATGACGTCATCTCAATTACCCTAGTGGACACTAAACCCAATGGTAAGTGTCTTTATAATAGAAAGGGAACAAATACACAGAACAGAAGAAATGAATGAAGACAGGCAGAGATTTGAGTGATGTGTCTCCAAATCAAGGAATACTAAGGATTGCCCACAGCCATTAGAAGTTAGGAGAGAGTGATGGAGTGGTTTCTCCCTCAGAGGCAGAGAACTGTTACTAAGACAAAGAGAAACCAGTAGAGTTTCGGCTAGCCGAGTGGAGCTTGAAAGACAAGATATAGAGCCTTGAGGGGTCAGAAGCCTTTTGAGAAGGAGGAGTGAAGAAATGAACTCAACACACTGACAGTTTTCTCCTTAAGACATGTGTTGAATACTAAGTGTTGATGCTAAGTGGGCACAAAGCGAAGAATCCAAGCAGCAAAGGTCGCAAAACTTAGTGGAATTTTTGCTGGCTACCTGCTCTTGAGACAGCATCTTATTGAGGAGACCAGCAAGATGCTGAGTGCTGATGACATGTAAAGACTTCGGGATCAGAAAGACTTGGATTCAAATCCTACATGAGGAAAATCCTTGCTGAACGTGGCATTCCACCTGTCCAAGCACCAACTATTCATCTGTAATTGGAGAGAGTATTGAGACCCATGTCGTCATCCTGAGGTACTAAAGGGCAAGATGGCAGAGAAGTAGGGAGCTCCGTACATTACACTCGCCCCCATCTCTCAAACAGAGAAGGCTTGAAGCCATAGGAACTCTTACAGAACCACAAGAGTTTCGGAGGAAAAGGAAACAAACTCCGCTGAGAAAAAAACCTTATAGGGTTCCTCAAAAAGGAAGCCAAAGTATACATGGTGGAGAGTCGCAAATACCATTACAAGCAGGGAAGTGAAATAACCAAAGTCCCAACAAGATAGACCAAGAGACATCATTCAAATAACACTTCCTGAACAGACAGGCCCTGGACAGTCAGAGAGCCTTCTTTAATACAGCAGTACTCACAGGTGCAGAGTCCATAAGAAGATTTTAAAACTAACAGGAGACAGAAAGCAAGCCAAAATGACTAAATGGAAGAACTCTCCTCTAAAGAAATTCCAGGAAGAAATGATAGCTAAAGAACTGCTCAAAACAGATATAAGCAACATAACTGAACAAAAATGTAGAACAATAGGGGCACCGGGGTGGCTTAGTCGGTTAAGCGTCCAGCTTTCACTCAGGTCAAGATCTCGCGGTTCGTGGGTTCGAGCCCCGCGTCGGGCTCTGTGCTGACTGCCAGCTCAGAGCCTGGAGCCTCTTTCAGAGTCTGTGACTCCCTCTCTCTCTGACCCTCCCCTGCTCATGCTGTCTCTCTCTCTCTCTCTCTCTCTCTCCTAGAAATAAATTAAAAAAAAAGTAGAACAATAGTCATAAAATTAATCACTGGGCTTGAAAATGGCATGGGAGACATCAGAGAAACTATGGCTACAAGGCTAAAAATAGTTGTGATGAATTTAAACAATGCTATAAATGAGATGCATAAGAATATGGAGGCATCCAATGCACGGATTGAAGAGGCAGAGAGGAGAATAGGTGAATTGGAAGACACAATTACAGAAAAAGAGGAAGTCGAGAAAAAGAGAGATAAACTGATCCAGGAACATGAAAGGAGAGTTTGAGAGCAGAGCGATACAATCAAAGGGAACAATATCTGTATCATAGGAATTCCAGAAAAGGAAGAGAGGGAAAGGCACTGAAGGAGTCCTTGAACAAATGATAGCAGAGAAATTCCCCAATATGGGGAAGGAAACAGACAATGAAATCGAAGAAACACAGAACTCCCCTCAGACGTAACTTGAATCGATCTTCTGCATGACGTATCATAGTGAAACTGGCACAGCATAAGGAGAGAGAATTCTCCTTATGGAGAAAAGGGCCCTAACATACAAAGGGAAACACATCAGAGTGGTGACAGACCTATCTACTGAAACTTGGCAGGCCAGAAAGGAATGGCAGGAGATCTTCAATGTGATGAACAGTAAAAATATGCAGCCAAGAATCCTCTATCCAGCAAGCCTGTCATTCAGAATAGAAGGAGAGATAAAAGTCTTTCCAATTAAACAAAAATTGAAAGAATGTGTCACCACTAAACCAGCCCTACAAGAAATCCTGAGGGGGACGCTCTGAGGAAAATGTTGCAAGGAATACAAGGTACCAGAGACACCACCAGAAGCATGAATCCTACAAAGAACACAATGACTCTAAACCCATATATTTCAATAATAACACTGAATGTAAATGGGATGAATGCTCCAATCAAAAGACATATGGTAGCAGAATGGATAAAAAGACAAAATCCATCCATTTGCTGTCTACAAGAAACTCATTTTAGACATGAGGACATCTTCAGATTGAAAGTAAGGGGATGGAGAAATATATATCATGCTACTGATAGTCAAAAGAAAGCTGGGGTAGCTATACCTATATCTGACAAACTGGACTTTAAAGTAAGTGCAGTAACAAGAGATGAAGAAGGGCATTATATAATAGTTACAGAGTCTATCCATCAGGAAGAACTAACAATTATAAATGTCTATGCACCAAATATGGAAGCACCTAAATACATAAAACAATTAATCACAAACAGAAACACTCTTATGGGTAAAAATGTGCTATTACCAGGGGACTTACTACTCCACTTACAGCAATGGATAGATCAACAAGACAGAAAATCACTAAAGAAACAATGGACTTGAATGACACATTGGACCAGATGGATTTGACAGATATACTTACAACTCTGCATCCTGAGGCCATGGAATTCACTTTTTTCTCAAGAGTGCATAGCACATTCTCCAAGATAGATCACATACTGGGACATAAAGCAACCTTCAATAAATATAAAAGACTTGAGATCATACCAGGCACACTTTCAGATCACAAGGCTATGCAACTTGAAATCAATCACAGGAAGATGTCTGGAAAACCTCCAAAAACATGGATGTTAAAGAACACCCTACTAAAGAACGAATGGGCCAATCAGGCAATTAGAGAAGAAATTTAAAAATATATTGAAACAAATGAAAATACAATTCAAACTCTATGAGACATGGCAAAGACAGTACTAAGAGGAAAGTACATTACCCTCCAGGCTTACTTAAAGAAATTTTTAAAAAAATCACAAGTACAAAATCTAACAGCACACCTAATGGAACTAGAAGGAGAGCAATAAAAGCACCCCAAACCCATAACGAGAAAAGAAATAATAAAATTCAGGGCAGAAATAAACAATATAGAATTAAAAAAAACAGTTGAACAGATCAATGAAACCAAGAGTTGGATTTTGAAAACAATAAATAAATAAACAAATATGACAAACCTCTAGCAAGGCTTCTCACAAAGAAAAGAGAGAGCACTCAAATTGACAAACTCATGAATGAAAATGGACTTATAACAATCAATCCCTCAGAAACGCAAGGAATTATCAGGGAATACTATGAAAAATTATATGCCAACAAACTGGACAACTGAGAAGAATTGGACAAATTCCTAAACACACACTCACTACCAAAATTCACACGGGAAGAGATAGAAAATCTGAACAGACACATAAGCACAAAAGAAATTGACACAAAAATCTCCCAACAAATAAGAGCCCTGGGCCAGATGACTGCCCTGAGGAATTCTACCAGACATTTAAATCAAAGTTAATACCCATTCTTCTCAAACTATTCCAAAAAATAGAAATCAAAGGAAAACTTCCAGACTCATTCTACAAAGCCAGCATCATTTTGATTCCTAAGCCAGAGACCCAGCAAGAAAAGAAAACTACAGGCCAATATCCTTGATGAATACAGATGCAAAAATTCTCAACAAGATACTTGCAAATCGAATGCAACAGCACATAAAAAGAATTATGACCCCACCATGATCAAGTGGGATTCATTCCTGGGTTACAGGGCTGATTCAATATTCACAAATCAATGTGATACACCACATTAACAAAAGAAAAGATAAAAAACCATATGATCCTGTAGATAGATGCAGAAAAAGCATTTGACAAAATACAGAATCCCTTCTTTTTTTTTTTTTTTTTAATTTATTTCTAGGAGAGAGAGAGACAACGTGAGCAGGGGAGGGTCAGAGAGAGAGGGAGTCACAGACTGAAACAGGCTAGAGGCTCTGAGCTGGCAGTCAGCACAGAGCCCAACGCGGGGCTCGAACCCACGAACCGTGAGATCATGACCTAAGCGAAAGTCAGACGCTTAACCGACTAAGCCACCCAGGCGCCCCCAGAATCCCTTCTTAATAAATACCCTTGAGAAAGTCGGGATAGAAGGAACTTACTTAAACATCATAAAAGCCATCTATGAGAAGCCCTCAGCTAACATCATCCTCAATGGGGAAAAACTGAGAGCTTTCCCCCTGACATCAGGAACACCACAGGGATGTCCACTCTCACCACTGTTGTTTAACATAGTGCTGGAAGTCCGACTATAAGCAATCAGACAACAAAAGGAAATAAAAGGCATCAGAACTGGCAAAGAGGAAGTCAAACTTTCACTTTTCGCAGACGACATGATACTCTACATAGAAAACCCGACAGACTCCACCAGAAGCCTACTAGAACTGATCCGTGAATTCAGCTAATTTGCAGGGTACAAAATCAACTTATAGAAATTTGTTTCTTTTTTATACACCAATAATGAAACAACAGAAAGAAAAATCAAGGAACTGATCCCATTCACAATTGCACAAAAAACCATAAAATACCTAGGAATAAGCCTAACCAAAGATATAGGAGATCTGTATGATGAAAACTATAGAAAACTTATGAAGAAAATTGAAGACACAAAGAAATGGAAAAACATTCCATGCTCATGTATCGGAAGAATAAGTATAGTTAAGATGTCATTACTACCCAAAGCTATCTACACATTCAATGCAATCCCAATCAAAATTGCACAGCATTCTTCTCAAAGCTAGAACAAACTATCCTAAAATTTGCATGAAACCACAAAGCACCCCGAATAGCCAAAGTCATATTGAGGAAGAAAACCAAAACGGGAGGCATCACCATCCCAGACGTTAGCCTCTACTACAAAGCTGTTATCATCAATACAGTATGGTATTGGCACAAAAACAGACACATAGACCAATGGAATAGAATAGAGAACTCAGAATTGGACCCACAAATGTATGGCCAACTAATCTTTGACAAAGCAGGAAAGAGTATCCAATGGAAAAAAAGACAGCCTCTTTAACAGATGGTGCTGGGAAAACTGGACAACAACATGTAGAAGAATGAAATTAGATCACTTTCTCACACCACACACAAAAATAAACTCAAAATGGATCAAGGACCTGAATGTGAGACAGGAAACCATCAAAACCCTAGAGGAGAAAGCAAGAAAAAACCTCCTTGACCTCCCCCGCAGCAATTTGTTACCTGACACATCCCCAAAGGCAAGGGAATCAAGAGCAAAAATGAACTCTTGGGACCTCATCAAGATTAAAAGCTTCTGCATGGCAAAGGAAACAATCCATAAAACTAATAGGCAACTGAAAGAATGGGAAAAGATAGTTGCAAATGACATATCAGATAAAGGGCCAGTATCCAAAATCTATAAGGAACTCACCAAACTCCACCTGAAAAACAAATAATCCAGTGAAGAAATGGGCAGAAGACATGAACAGACACTTCTCCAAAAAGGACATCCAGATGGCCAACAGACACATGAAATGATGCTCAGCGTCCCTCCTCAACAGGGAAATACAAATGAAAACAATACTGAGTTACCACCTCACACCAGTCAGAGTGGCAAAAATGAACAAATCCGGAGATCATAGATGCTGGCAAGGATGTGGAGAAATGGGCACCCTCCTCCACTGTTGGTGAGAATGTAAACTGGTGCAGCCCTTCTGGAAAATAGTGTGGAGGTTCCTCAAAAAATTAACAATAGAACTCCCCTATGACCCAGCAATAATACTGCTAGGAATTTACCCAAGGGATACGGAAGTGCTGATGCATAGGGGCACATATACCCCAATGTTCATAGCAGCACTCTCCACAATAGCCAAAACATGGAAAGAGCCTAAGTGTCTGCCAACTGACAAATGGATCAAGAAGATGTGGTTTATCTATACAATGGAATACTCCATGGCAATGAGAAAGAATGAAATCTGACCATGTGTAGCAACATGGATGGAACTTGAGGGTGTTTTGCTGAGCGAAATAAGTTGGACAGAGAAGGACAGATACCATATGTTTGAACATATAGGTGGATTAGGAGGAACTTAATGGGGGACCAAGGGAGAGAAGATGGGGAAAACTAGTGGGGGAGAGGGAGGGAGGCAAACCACGAGAGACTCTTGAATGCTGACAACAGACTGAGGGCTGATGTTGGTGGGAGAAGGGGGGTGATGGGCATGGAGGAGGGCGCTTGTGGGGATGAGCACTGGGTGTTATGTGGAAACCAACCTGACAATAAACTATTTAAGAAAAAAAAAAACATAGTGGAATTTTCAGCCGGACAGTGGTCTGGGGAGATACAGATAAGAGTTCTACACTCATCAGGTAAACACAAACAACCTTTCACTTGGACCCTGGTCTACTTACCTTAGGAGTAGAGGCATACAGAGGTAGAGAGAGCCTTGTGAGAACTGTAATTCAACCTTGATACAACTTACTTGGTGATTAGGCTGGATTAAGGTGGTCAACCTCTATTTTATCTACCTAGCAAAGGAAAGAGCTAAGCCTCTCTTGAAGAAGAAAGCATTATCCAGACTCTCTACAATTTTTCATGTACAACATCAGGCATTGAATTAAAACTTACCAGGCAAACCAACTTTACAATAATCTATTTAAGAAAAAATTTTTTTAAAAAATTTACGAGGCAAACTGTGAATCATGAACAAATGATGTAAGAGAGAGACTGAAGGGAGAGGATAACAGATCTACCGGTGATTCAGATCTCTGATAGAGCTTTACTATAGCGATGATTAAAATGTTTAGATGAGTAGGCTTGTGTACTTTGTCATTTTCTATTATATTTCACATGCTTTTCTTTTTAGATGTTGTTTATTTCAACTGCTAATCCACTGTTCAATTAAATCTTGTTCCAAGTCTCATGAATTCCTAAAATTGTCTCTCTTATATCTACAACTTCATGAAGTGACAACTATCAGTCAGTTAAAAGTCTGTAAAAAGGGAAAATACATTAACTTTGCATTTCTAAGGAGAAATAAGTGGAAAAAAAATTATCATTGTCCCTGTGTTTCTGTCTGTAGGTTTAGATGGCTTTAATAACTTTTTTTTTTGCAGCCACATTGATTTTCTTTTTCATTATTCCTAGTTTATTGTTAATTATTGCTTAGTATATGCTTGGGATTTTCAAGACTCATAAACAAATTGCATTATTGATTTTTGACACCTTTATCTATAATTACACATTGGATTATAAAACAGATGTTGTTAGAGGGTTACGTATTTGAAATGTGTCTATTTTTGGTCAAGCATCAACAATATATATAAACTCCATGTTTGAGGCAAGCTGGTAATTTACTCTTATAATTTGAAAACAAAACATTCAGAATAACTTTTTGTTTATGCTAATAAATTACAAACAGTTGTTATTGCCTTCATTAGATAAGTATAATTTGGATACATTGAACATTAATTTCTACAACCTAAGTGTAAACTCAATTTATCTTCAAAAGACTTAGCATAGAGCCAGGAATTATGGCGACAGATTTGACAATGTAAATATTGTCCCCTAGTAGATACTTTAAGGAACCATTGGGATTAGCTCTCAAGGAGTAGGTTATTTTCTTATGGAAAATTCCAGATATTTGGAAATTTTGAAACTCATTTGGAGCACTTAAGTCTAAAATTATGCCTGAGTTATACTGTGATTTTGATGATATGTTTGTGAAGTATGTGTAGCCACCAGGAGGAATATGAGGAAGAAGAAAGAGATTAGAAATGAAATCTTCAGTTTGGCTTTTATGCTTCTGAAATTGCTTAACCCCTCTGGGAGAGACCCCTTTTCATACCTGCTCCATGTCTCTGCTTTTTCCTTCACTATGTCTTTGTATTAACATTTTCCAGAGATAACCAAGCATTGAGAGCAATTTAATGCCATCTTTATTTTTTAAATGTTTCTCAGAATGAAACTGCAGTACACAGGCATGTAAGTGTAACATGGTGCCCTAGCCATCATTCTCAAGTCTTTAAAAATCTTGATGGAAGAGATAGAAAAGGAAATAATTATCATTTCAAAGCTGCATAGAGTGTGTCTTAAAAGAGGTAGAAATGTGACTACTCTTTTGGGGCAACCCTCTTTATTTGTTTAGAGAAAACTAACTAAATAGATTCTTTAATTAAATACAAATGCAAAAGCAAGTACCTACTTAGAGAAAAGTGAGAAGAAACTATTAATCTGATTGCAAACATTTTAACGATAGAAATTTTTTGTACAGTTGAATCAAAGATATATTTCTGTGGGCTTTTGTTTCTAAGAAGAAATGTTCTTTTTCTAAGTATTGCTTTAGATATTTCTCTGTGGGTATACTATTACTTGTTCTAGTGAAGGGTGTATAGGGGTGTGTGTGTGTGTATACATACATACATATATATACATACATACATATATATATCTTATTTGCATGCTGACAAGAACCCAAAAGCTGACATAAAATAGACAGGAGAGCTGTGAGAATCATTATACAAGGAATGGACTAGATTAGGGAAAGCTCAGCCTACACTTCCTTATAACTGGACTTCTCACATGGCAGCTCAGAAGGCAGCTCAGGTGGAAGCTACCACTCTCCTTAAAAGCAAGGCCTGGGGCTGGCACATTGCCTCTGTAGTTCTCTATTCATCAAGGCATCAAAGACCACATCAGACTGAAAGAAGGAGAGGAATATTCTCTACCTCTCAGTGTGGGATTAACATGAATGTTCATGAAGAAAAGGCATTAATGACACCATCTTGGAGACAGCTACTACAATCTTAAGTGAATGACCACAAGACTAAATGACTCAGGCTGTGAGAAATGAGGTGATATTGTGCAGCTGAATTTTGATGATATTGGCTTTGGGCACTACAGGGTGAAGTTATAGTGGGTTGGAGATGAGGTTATCTCAAAAAACTGAAGGTATTTCCATCGTTAATGAGAGGAAGCTGAACCTGAGCCAAAAAACTGAGAATGTGAGCTTTAGACTGGGTCTAAGGGAGGAACTTTTCTTTTTCCTTTTCTTTTTTTTTTTTTTTTAATGACTGTTGTGATTCTGGACTATAATGGTGGTGTTTAAATTTACCCCAAACATCACGGAGGGAGCACTTGTGGGGATGAGCACTGGGTGTTATATGGAAACCAACTTAACAATAAACTATTTGTAAAAAAAATAATAATAAATAAATAAATAAATAAATAAAAATAAAAAACTATAAAAAATAAATAAATAAAATAAATTTACTCCAAACAGTTGGAATCGGGTTGGGACCTAAGATGTGGTGCTAGGTAGAGGAGCTGGTTCTGTAGGGAAATCCAGGAGAAGTGCCTTTGCGAGGACTGCTCCAAGGGACTAACTTTCATGTACAAAAAACATAAATGATATTTCCTTGGAATTGCACAATGTAGGGAATGTGGCTTCTGAAATTAGCCACAGCTAGCAGCAGTCATGAATTATGCTCTCTGTTATAGTATCTTCTGACACTGGTAGCAGTCGTATCTGCAGAGCGCTCACTCCCTAGGACAGAAACGTCAGACTGGGGAATGGTGTCATTCAGACCCAGCAGATGGCAACAGGAAGCAGCAGATGAGTAACAAAAAGAGCTCATTCTCAGACCCCCAGAGGATGCATTCCAGGGATCTTTAAGGAGTATTTAGGGAAGAACTCCCACCTATCCACAAAAGTACTAGGATGCTTGCTAGTAAAACAGGTGGCATATAGATGACTTCATAATATAACAAGTATTAGTTCCCTGTGGCTGCTGTAAAAAAAAAAATACCATAAACCAGGTGGCTTACAACAATATAAATTTATTCTCTCACAGTTCTAGAGGCTAGAAGTCTGAAATAAATATGCCCCACACCGAGAACTGGCAAAGCCCCCAAGGATAAAAGCGGCTACAGAACATTCATTCACCGTCCTTTGTCCTGAGATTTTGTCACATTAAATATTGATTGCCTCGGAAGGTCATCAATGCCCTTAAACCTTTTTTTAATGTGGCTTTTCTCAACTCCTTAACCCTTGTTGAGAGCACTGGTCTGTTGCAAGCACTCCATCATACCTAGAAGCAGAAGATCAAGGTACATGAACAATACACAGAAGAAGAAATCTATCAGCTCAAGAAGCAAAAGCACCAGGTGTACAGTCCCATATATATTCAAAAACTGAAAATTCATACTATAAAACACCATATTATATCAAATTAGAAACTAAACTTAGTGTTTAGTGATAGGGAAGGTATGTCAAGTCAGGTACTCTTGTGCCTTGCTAGAAAGAGTATAAACTGCTATAGCCATTCTGGAAAGTGACCGGGCTTATTCATAGTGAGACTGTGAATGCCTTATGACCCACTGATTCTATTTCTTGTACAAGTGTGCTTGTCATGGAGTGGTTTGTGGTAGGGAATTGGAGGCATCTCAGGTGACACTGCTAGATCACTGGATATGTAAATGTGATAGGCATACACTATCACATGCTATTAAGCAGAGAGAAGTAATGAACTAGACATAAATATAGCCAACTGGATACACATCAAAAACACAAAAATAGAACAAAGTGTATAGCCTAAAGCCAAATCAAACACACAGACACACAGAGAAACATGCATGACACTACATACTTTAGAAGAATATAGACATACTTAGAAACACAAACATATTAGAAACAGGTGCTTATGAAAGTGACTATCAGGAAGAAAGGGGGGGAAATAAAAGAAAATAAGGAGCAAACACTCTTTGGACCCCTTAATAGGTACCTGGCACTGTTGGAAGAGCTTTACATTGACTTATTTCTTTCAACAGCCCTAGGATGCAAATACTACTATTATCCTTATTTTACACCTAAGGAAACTGAGTGGGTAAGTAACTCTCTCAATGTCACACAGCTGGTAAGTGATCAAGTCAAGACTGAAACCTAGCAAATCTGGAATGAGAGTTTATATGTCCTGCTTCTCCTGGGGCTTCCGATCCACAGCAGTACTAATGCTGAGGAATATGACTAGTTCATCATTCTGCCCCAGAGGTCCCAAAATGAATCAACCAATTACTCCATGTATTATTAAATGAGAATAACTTGGTAAGGATGACTGCATTGAAGGCTTCAGTTTCTATCAGTAGGCCACTTTCATGAAAAATGTTTTCCTCATTTCCCTCTAGCGTGGAGTCCAAACCATTTTAAGTGCGAGGTCAATGATATTTGAAGAATGCTTATAATCTCAATAGAAGCATATAGTTTCATGTTGTGTGCTCCTTTTATTTTAGATCCAAAGCCATGCTCTTTGACTGTGTCAAGCCTTATACATGAGCCCCATGGTCTCTCTGGAAAGTGGACCTTAAGAACAAAAATGAAAGACACTTTGGAATGTGGAAGGAAATATTAGGGAGTTGAAGGTAGAGAGGAATACAGATAATTCAGCATAAGATGAGTTCAATACCAGCAACTTGTGTACCAGGAGAGGTTCTAAAATGCTTCTTAAGACAGAAGGTTAAAAAGAGATGTAATGAAAATAATTCTATAGTCCACAGACTTGAGGACACTGCAATCAATATATGGACTGGGAGGCAAGGTGAGAAAGGAGGAGACAGTCACCAGTAAGTCTGCTTAGAAGAGAGTGCTTATTGACTAATAAAAGCTGTGTTTTTAGAAATGAAAGCAAACAAAGGGTTCGGGAATGAGGGAGGTAGGAAGGGGGAGAGTATGAAAAGGAAAGGGAAAGGAAGGAAGAAGGGGGAGGGGAAAGAGAGGGAAAGGGTGGAACCTGAGGGGAGAAAGAGAAAAGGGAGGGCCAGCTAAGATGCAAGAGCAGAGGGAACAAATCATCTATTCAGTTTCATAAAAATAAACATGCCCTTTACAAAGTGGCTGAAAATCTTTTCAAGTCTAGTCCCTGGAGAAATCCTACTAAAGTGAAAATCAGTTGTTTACACTCTCTCCCCAAACCCCATCTCCTCATGCACAATCACCTCTTTTCTTCACTGTATTAAGAGCAGAGTTTATGTGCAGGTTGAACGAAAATGGCACCAGACATCTTCCCCATGTTATTTATATGTGGGTATCTCGCCACGTGTGATGTGTGAGCCAATTTTTCATTTGCTTTCAGATCAAGAGCCTGTCTGAACCCTCTCAGGCTTTACATTACAGAGGCTTGCCAACTACAGCTTCCATAGCCCTTTCCCTATTCACTTTTGGTTAGTTTTGCCAAGGAATAGTTTCGCCAAGGTTAGTGGGGAATGAGCAGTTGGGAAGAGAAAGAAGCCAGGGTATTTCTTCCACTCCCCTTGCTGCAGACAATGTCTCCAGTGGTGCCTATGCCTCTCCCATGACTTCAGCTCCTGTCAAACACACCTCCTCCAAGTTTTCAGCTCCAGCCAGACTGGGCTCTAGTATCACTACCTCCTCCTGTTTTCCCTTCTACCTGGAGATGCTAGCAGCATCCTGAGCACTTCATCTCTCAGTTAAACTACCTTGCCTTGTTTTCTGCTCCTGCAGCATCTCTATATCTAGGTCCCCTTATTCGATAGAGTTTCCTCTACTGAGCTATCTGGCACAGCCCAGTTTTTCTGCCTGGACCCTGTATGAAACTCTTGCCAAGCATGCTCATACAGCATAGGATAGTACACAACCCAGCCCTCCTGTTTTCTATTCTCTTGGGTGACTGGCAGAATAACACACACCTCCACCCTAAGTTGTCCACCTCTTAACCCCAGAAACCTGTGAATGTGTTCGCCCACGTGGTAAAGGGAATTCTGCAGATGTGCTTAAGTTAAATGTTTTGAGATGGGAAGACTATCCTGGATTCTCCAGATGGACCCAATGTAATCACAAAGCTCTTAACAAGGGACAAAGGGAAATAGAGGGTCAGAGTCAGAAAAGATGTGACTGGAAGCAGAAGCTGAAGTGGTACAATTGTTGGAGAAGGCCAGAGGCCAATGAATGCAGACAGCTTCTAGATGGAAAGAAAAGCCAAGAGCATTCAAGCCCTTATGATCTTTATTTGAGCCCATGAAACCCATTTCGGATTCCTGGCTCCTAAAACTATAAGATAATAAATTTGCATTATTTAAAACTACTAAGTTTGTTCTCGTTTATTACAGCAACAACAGAAAGCTAATACATGCTTCAAGTGTCATCCACCGCAGAGATCAGAGAACACTACAACTATGGATGCTCCTGGAAGAATCACAAGATCATTAGTCCATGGGAAACCAAAAGTGATAACACCTTCCCCTGAGGGCCAACCAGACTTAACAACAGGTGTCACAAATAGGGAGGTCTTAATACAAACTAGAGAATGGCAGGAATTCACCCAAAACCTGTTTGGCAAGTAAAACATCTTATCTTTCAATAATTGTATGGAATAATATTATCAGAGCTACTTTTTATCACATTTCAGTGTTCTCTAAGAACACAAGGGAAATTTTCTGAGTTCAGTACCAGAAATAATTCTATTTCGCCCATATAAGTAGCTTGATTTTACTTAACAGATTCTGTAAAACTTGCTCATGTCATCCTTCTCATTCTAGTTGGCTGTTAGAAGATTTAAAGGCCAAATTGTGGCCCACCTGTGACCACAGCATAGGACTTTATGACATTCCTTCTGTGAATTAACCTTACTTCTGACTCTATTGTAGTATCCTTTCTTATTTTCCCTTCACTTGCATTTCGTATTTCAAATTTATTTCATGTTTATCACATATAGTATAAAAACACAGTTAGGACCCTTTGACATACACCAGTGAGGTAAAGGGGGAAAAACTTCTCCAACATAGCCCTATCAGGCCTCCTTCACCATTCTGGTCAATACTACAGATAGGCAGCAAAGAACTGCTGGTGAATAAGGCTTTAAATCTGCAGACACCAGAAGATCCGAGGTTAGGGATAAGGCACTCACAACAAGTGACATTAGCCTAAGTTTTTTTTTTTCATTCCTTTCCAGAAAAAGAAAAAGAAAGGAACACACACATGCTTCAGGACATTTTAGGAGTGCACACAAAACAGACCCAAGAATGTTCCTTTGGACTCCTCCATATCACTTCCCATCTCAAATGAAATTTTGCAGGAAAACTTTTATATCTGGATAAAAATAGCCAAGCCCCCAGCAGCTGCTACTCATAATGATTATTTGAAGATTTATAATATGCAGGATACAATCACTACCCAAATTAACACTATAGAGGAAAGGCATCAGGTAACTGATCTTCAGACCAAAATATCCTGACAGCAGGGAACATAATTGCTTATTTATACAAATGGTCTGTGCACTCAGGCATTCTGTGTAAATAGATCATTATAGCCATTTCCAAGACATTATAATCCATTAAGTAAATTAGACATGCTTTACAAGTCCTAATGATACAGTCCCATGACCAAATATCTCCAGACACATTTATCCAATTCATCTCTCAGACTGGCCTAACTTTAAGTGAGGGCAGTCGGCTGAGAAAGCTATCAAATGGTTCTATCTTGAGAAAAGGCAGGAGCAGAATCTCAAGGTTCAGGGAGTTGATGCCTTTTTTGTACTGCTGAGCAATAAATGATTATTCAGAACCAACCCCTAAGTTTAAAGTCACTAAATTATGACATTTTTAATAACCACAAAATCAGGCTATTCTCTTTATTTATAATGTATAGCTAATGATTTTCTTCTGAACAGTTTGAGTAGGCTTCATCTTCCTTGCTACCATGGTTTGATTGGCTAAGATTACAAATTCCTGGGCCTTTTCCCAGAATGGTTCCATCCCCTCCCCTCCACCCCATCACCTCTTGCCTAGATTATCCTAGTAGTCTTTTATTGAGCTCCTTGCTGCAGGTCTCTCTTCTCGTACTCTTCTAAATGCTTGGTAGCAGATGAATCTTCCTTAAGCAAAACTAACAAGTATACTTTGCCTTTCCACATAAGCTGATGTATATTTTCTTGTTTAATTATTAGAGCAATCTGAGAAAAACTAAGTCATTTCCCTGACCAAATCTATTCAGTGACTCCTCATTGCCCTCCATCCAAGGGACCTTGAGTTTCAGTTTCCTCAGGAGAGTCCCAAGTTACAGCCACTGTTGTGACACAAATCTTAAGAGTATACCCCTGGCACTCTTAAAAGTGTCACAGGTTTGGGCAATAATATTATTGTTCAAATACAAAGTAAAGTTGAAACTCTTTGGTTTATGATTCATATCACTCTTGCCCAGGAATTGCTCTAGACATATGTTAAACATAAGCCTGCAACCCCAGCAAATCCAAGGGACCCAACTAACCACTCTGTGACTATCCATCCTAGACACTTACGACACAGAGAATACTGCCCTTTAGGATCATGGAGCCTACCGGCTGTAAGCCACCTTCCAATTCAAGCAACTCTGCCATTTCAGCAAAGAGCAAAGGAAGTCACAACTAGCTGATGATGGAACCAGATACAGGCATTTGTGCCTTCTAACCTTTGACCCAGTGTGTTTTCACTCTGCAAAGAACATATATAATCAGGAAGTTGTACATCTGAGAGAGACTTTTTCCCCCATATTAGGAATAAATTTTGGACTGAGTTGTTTACATTCCTCTCTGCCTGCAGTCATGGCAGCATCTAAGAGGACTCTCTGGGGTGAGGGGTGCAATCTGTTCTTGTGAAATAGTGAAGCTAAATGACTCATAGAGAAATCACACTCACAATCTGAAGTTCACTGACACCACCTGTGCAGTAAAGAAAGAAAAGCTAAGTGCATTTTAAATTAAAACTGGAGCCTCAGGGGTGCCTGGGTGGCTCAGTCGGTTGGGCGGCCAACTTCGGCTCAGGTCACGATCTCACCGTTCATGGGTTGAAGCCCCGCGTAGGGCTCTGTGCTGACAGCCAGCTCAGAGCTTGGATCCTGCTTCAGATTCTATGTCTCCCTCTTTCTGACCCTCCCCTGCTCACACACTCTCTCTCTCTCTCTCTCAGAAATAAATAAAATGTCAAAAAAAAATTTTTTAACTGGGGCCTCACACCTAGCTGCCCAAACAAAATTATAAATAAGTCTCCAGCCTCCTTTGTTCACTTGTTTTTTCCCTAACCTCTCTGAGCAGGATCTCAGCTCCTTGCCTTTCATTTCCTTTCTGGCCTTCTTTCTTCGCTTGTTTCTTGCTTTCTTCCCTCCGCTATGAATAGGAGAGCCAGGTACGAAGCCTGAATCTCCTATAATTCCTGTGCTGCTACCAGGGCCACACTGACTGGAAGAGTAGTAGTAACAAACAATAGGGCACCAGAACCAAGTTACCTTACACTGTATTTCTTCTTTCTGCCTCGAACTGCTGCACTCCAGCAGCCTGAAAGGAGTTTAAAGAAAGGATTACAAGTATGAAGTAGGCATCGGGTAGTGGGGAAAGGCGAGTTGTTGTTTAAAGGATAGAGAGTTTAAGGGACACCTGTGTGGCTCAGTTGATTAAATCTCCAACTCTTGTTTGGCTCACATCATGATCTCATGGTTCCTGAGATAGAGCCCCATGTCCAGCTCTGTGGTGACAGTGCAGAGCCTGCTTAGGATTATCTCTCTCCCTCTCTCTCTCTCTCAAAACAAAGGGAGCTAAAGTAATGTTGAAAAAGCTGGAGGCATCATAATTCCAGACTTCAAGTTTTATTACAAACACAAAAACAGACACTCAGGTCAATGGAACAGAATAGAGAGCCCAGAAATGGACCCACAAATGTATGGCCAACTAATCAATCTTTCACAAAACACAAAAGGCTATCCAATGGAATAAAGACAGTCTCTTCAGCAAATTGTGCTGGGGACATTGGACAGAGACATGCAGAAAAATGAACCTAGACCAATTTCTTATACTATACACAAAAACTCAAAATGGATGAAAGACCTAAACATAAGACAGTCAGCCATCAAAATCCTAGAGGAGAAAGCAGGCAACAACCTCTATGACCTCAGCCACAGCAACTTCTTACTCAACCTATCTCTGGAGTCAACGGAAACAAAAGCAAAAATGAACTATTGGGACCTCATCAAGATAAAAAGCTTCTGCACAGCGAAGGAAACAATCAGCAAAACTAAAAGGCAACCGACGGAATGGGAGAAGATATTTGCAAATGAAATACCAGATAAAGGCTCAATATCCAAAATCTATAGAGAATTTATAAAACTCAAAACCCCCCAAAAAAACAAACAAACAAACAAATAAACCAGTGAAGAAATGGGCAAAAGACCTGAATAGACATTTTTCCAAAGAAGACATCCAGATGGACAACAGACAGATGAAACGATGCTCAACATCACTTATCATTAGGGAAATACAAATCGATACCACCTCCCACCCATCAGAATGGCTAAAATTAACAACTTAGGCTACAACAGATGTTGGTGAGGAGATGGAGAAAGAGGAAAGCCTTTTGCACTACTGGTAGGAATGCAAACTGGTACAGCCACTGTAGAAAACAGTATGGAAGTATCTCAAAAAATTAAAAATAGAACTACCCTATGATCTAGCAATTGCAATACTAGGTTTTTATCCAAAGGATACAAAAATGCTGATTCGAAGGGCACATGCACTCCAATGTTTATAGCAGCACTATTGACCACAGCCTCATTATGGAAAGAGCCCAAATGTCCATCTACCAATGAATGGATAAAGAAAATATATTTATCCATACAAACGCACGTGCTCACACAATGGAATATTACTCGGTGATCAAAAAGAACAAAATCTCACCATTTGCAATAATATGCATGGAACTAGAATGCATTATGCTAAGCGAAATAAGTCAGTCAGTCATATGTGGAATTTAAGATACAAAACAGGTGACATAGGGGAAGGGAAATAAAAGTAAGATAAAGACAGAGAGGGAGACAAACCATAAACTCTTAAATACAGAGAACAATCTGTGGGCTGCTGGAGGGGCGATGGGTGGAGAGATGGGCTAAATGGATGATGGGTGTTAAGGAGGGTACTTGTGATGAGCGCTGGGTGTTATATGTAAGTGATAAATCACTAAATATATGTCAACTAACATAAATTAAATATACTTTTTTAATTTAAAAATAAATACTTCACTGCTTTGAAAATTTTTTAAAAAATAAAGAGCACAGAATTTTAGTTTCATAAAATGAAAACTTTTCTAAAGATCTATGCATAAAGGCACCCCTCCTGTAGCATACACTTTAAAAAGGTTAATATGGTAAATTTTATGTCACGTGTTTTTACAAAAAAAAAAAGCATGAGGTAGGTGTGGTGGTTAGTTTTGTGTGTCAACTTGGCTAGACTATAGTGTCCAGTTGTTCAATCGGGCAATATTCCAGGTGTTGCTATGAAGGCATTTTGTAGATGTGACTAAATCTACCATTAGTTGACTCTCAGAGATATTATCCTAAATAGTTTGGGACTGATTCAGTCACCTGCAAGGCCTTACAAGCAGACCTGAGTCTTCCCTGAAGAAGAAGAAAGTCTGCCTGTGGAGAGCAGCTTGACCCCCTGTCCAAGAGTTCCAGTCTGCTCTTCCCGAGGCCCAGTCCTATGGATTTCAAACAACCCATCGATTTTGAACTTGTCTTACCAGCCCCCACAATCCTATAAACCAATCCCTTGCAATATATCTCTTAATCTCTAACTCCCATCACTGTTTTTTTGGTTCAAGCCTGACAGAGTGGGACAGGAGACTCGTGGCTTTTTTCTCTTTTGTTGTAGAATTATATAGCAGGGGAGGAGGCCATAGATTTCCAACTAACATATGTGTCAGGTGTAGCTAGATCTAGGCCATCCGGCAGTCAGTAAAATCCCAGTGGAAATAGTCCCCTCACTGGGAATCATTTCCCTCCCTCTTTTCTACCCCAACTTCAAGTTTTTGACACTTACCCATCACAGTTTTATACACATAAGACTTCCCAAAGGATAGGCCACTGATTCTCAATCCTGGCTTCACTTTAGAATGTCCTGGAGTAAGCTCTAACAATACTGAGACCTGGTCCCACACCAGATCATGTGGTCCTGAATCCTGAGAATAGAGCCTGGGCATGATTTTTTTTTTTAAAGTTCCCAGATGACGATGGTGACCCAAGGCTGACAGGCCCTGGATTTGACTGGCCAGTTGTAATTATAACTTCAGTGTCAGCTGAAATCACTCTGCCCTAGATAATCTAGGTAAGACTGAAATCCCATTTACCATTTGCAGAAAGCCCAACATCCTTGCCAAGGTTTCTTCAAATTTACTAGGGCACCTATGGTCCTATGATAGGGTGACCCGTTTCAGCAAATAATAATATAGGATATTCAGTTCAACAGCAGACTTTTTCAATTTATTGAAAATGTAGGACATTTAGGGCACCCTGACAAAGTCAATGCATGCTTCAGGATACAATAATGAAATACAATGGCCTACTCTGTATACAGAATGCCTGGCAATCCTATGACCCATGGACCTGCCTCAGTTCAAGCTCCTTCCCTCACTGAATTGGTCTGATTTATTAAGCCTGCTTGCAATCCTATGTGTTCTGTTGGAGTTCCCCATCTAGGAATTCAGATGCCCATCTCACTTTGCTGGAGGTCTAAGGAGGTGGTGTGGGGGTGGGGGTGAGGGATGTTAATATCATGGCAACACAAACACCTGAAAGTTGCAGAAGAGGCACCTTATGCTCTAGGGTTTCTATTATTACACTATTTTGTCTAGTCTTGCCCTCATCCTGTTCTATTCCCCCTGCTCCCCTCTGCTCTTTCCCAATTCCAAATTCCCATTCTTCTCCAGTGAAGCGTGGTTGAGCAACCTTTCTAGTGTCCTTCTCATCTCCTGCTTAAAGTGCCTTACCAAGATACAGCTCTCAGCAAAGATAGACCCTTCTTTATGAAGGATTCTAGCACCACCTTGGGAAGTCATTTACTTTTCACCCAGTTCCATGATTATGTTAATATCTTCAATGTTAACAAATATGAATTTGAGGCCACTTGAGTTTGTAAGCCATTTTCTGCATTTTAGTATTCATTTAGGGACATCTGCCTCTGTTTTCCACTCAACATTGGCCTTCTGAGTGGATGAATGCAGGCTAGAAAAGCTGGATTGCCTCAAACTGCCCAGCCCACTAACCTGACTGGTTAGCCTAAATGTACAATGTTACAAGTCAGCCTCTGGGTTTAATGTAGTTTTCCAACATACCCCAATCATCAGCAGGACCTGGGCCTGTTAAGAGTACGGTTTCTGACCTCCAACCTACACTTGGAGAATCAAAACCAAGATGGAGGTGATTCGAATGCTTAGCCAAGTTTAGGAAACACTGGTCTGAGTACTTAAAGTCTGTGTTAAAATGCAAACAAAGGCATTTCCAATAGGGAAGGCTTAGCATCAACTGGCTCAGTTCTTGTGAGGAGAGAGGATCCAGTGTGGCAGCTCACCTGACATCTCTAGGTCTAATTCTCACCTGTCCCGGGGTTGGGCCAGAAAGGCCTCAATGTCCCTCCCAACTCTAGCATTCTGGGATTCTGCACCACTAGATGCTATAACGAGTCCATCAGCTATGATCCGGGGGACTGACACATGAGAGGGAACAAAACCGGGAAGAGATCAATGTTCAGAGGCCACGGAGTGAGAAAGAAAGCAAAGCCCTGTTGGAAAGGATACTTGAAACTGGAGATACCCTGAGTGCAGAGAGAATACAACAGGCACCTGGGGGAGACAGGAGTGACTAACAGCACCAATGGGGGACCTTCACGACATTGGATCACTGTGCTCCAATAGAGTCTTACTTTACCTCTTCATGTAAAAATTATGGCCAGATGTTCCCAATATTCCCGGGGGAGAGAAGCCGGCCTACTTACACGCTCACTAAGAATTGTAGCATGAGTGTTAAAGAGGGGGAATGCAATACCACTGAAGTACTAATAGAGCAAGCTGTTTCATTCCCCAAAATACCACAACTTTCTGCTCAGCAACACATTTAACACACACAAGTGGTTGACTCAACTTGGAGGTGCAACATTTAGAAAATGATCTGCGGCACGTTTTTAGATGTGTTGTGGAGAGTATGTCAGATTCAGGCTCGGGCATCCATAAAGGGCACAGAAAAGGAAAGGACAGTTCCTATGACACTTAATCATCCCTGAAAAAATAACTGCTCACCACTCAGGGCAAGTCTCCCCTCACTACTCCTTTACTTAGAAATGAACTGACGTCTGAACAAATTTTAATTCAGATTTGAATACTTCAAATCACTCATGCAATGTAAAAATATAAGTGACAAAATGCCATTTATACCTATTGTTCAAATAAAACTAAGATTTTCAGGAAGGAAATCTAGAACATTGAAAGAAGTTCCAAAGCAATAACTGCAACTACCTCAAAGAAATGTAACCAAATGATTAAAGCACTGGTAAATAAGGCAACATTCCTGGAATGTTAATTCCCTATAAAATAAAATTTAAAAATAAGAGAAAGTGAGTGTAGTGTGTTGAAATAAGAAAAAGAATATACTGAGAACCCCTTTCGTAATGAGCTTTCTAAAGGAAAAGGTGGGAAAAAGACAAGCTGTGCTCTTCTGTGAGGTCAGTGGCTACCTCAGATGGAGCCCCAGATGTGGCACATTGAGATCTATGTCCCAGGAGCCCTGTGGGAGCAGCCAATAGACAGACTGAAAGGATGGAAACAGGCGTCAGAGAGCTCAAGGTATGCCTCTGTGGTCCTGCGTAAGAAACTCAGTTGCTGTGCCTATGTTCTTATTGATAGATTGAGTGTACAATGCCAAGCTCACAGTATGGTTAAAGAATTAGAAATCCTGTGGAAAACCAGAGCAGAGAGTAAGTACCTAATAAAGAGCAGCTGCTGATAGGACCTGAAATCCTCCTTATGTTTTATTGTTATTACTGTATACTAGAAGCTTCTGGATGCAGGCACATTATAAATTGTCAGACGTTCCCTATCTAAGAGCAATAATTTGTCTCTAGTGATGTCATCAGGCCTGTGTTTGCTAATAAAGACCAACATACAAATGTCAGAATTGTGAAGACTGAGAAACAAGACTGACACATTTTGATGAAGGAAAAGGAAGAAGGAAAATGGGGACATACAGTATAGGCCTGGTATGCATGCTTGGGTAATAGGAAATCAGAATAAATGCCCTGCGTGTTCCAGAGGAAGAACCTTTAAAGCTGAGATAACAAGGTGTTGAATACAAAATCTAATTCTCCTAAAAATCTGCCTCTAGAGTTTACCTTTCTGAGGATTCTGGAACCTGACTGCCCAGATTTGAACCTCAGCCCCGCCACTTCCTAGCTGTTAATACTTAAGTGGGTTGCCACTTAACTGCCCTGTGTCTTGCCTCCCTGATGTACAATGGAGAAAGGCTAGAATGTATCTCAGGGGTTGTTGTGAGGGTTACAGGTACCTAAAGTGTAGGGACACTTTATCAAGGGCCAGTATAGTTATTAACATCAATGTTATTTACTCAGTAAGATCTCATAGAAGCCCCGAGTAAGGGTT
This sequence comes from Hyaena hyaena, assembly GCF_003009895.1. Taxonomy (NCBI): domain Eukaryota; kingdom Metazoa; phylum Chordata; class Mammalia; order Carnivora; family Hyaenidae; genus Hyaena; species Hyaena hyaena. Next base: position 43,223 of record NW_024082230.1, on the reverse strand, counting down.
TAATTACTTTTTTGCATCTATTATTACTATTTCTTATCTTTTTTAATACTCTCATTAATTAAACCTCTCAAAATCACAGGTTAATAAGTCTCAACACTTGTGAGTATAGAGGGCTCCTTTTTTCAACCAGTTTTAAAAGTTTACAAATGACTGTTAATCATGGTTGAATGAAAAAAATACATTAATTCAATAAAATTTCTTAAAGCAGCATTATTTTTATAAAAGCAATACTTGCTAAAAGTTTTTAAAATTCAACCAATTAAAAAATACCAAAAAAAACACTGAAACTAATAAAAAACTGTATGTCAACTATACTGGACTTAAACTTTGTTAAGTGAAAAAAAAAATACAAGAAAAAATCCTGAAGTCATTCCAAATCCAAGTACCTAAAATAACAATCAATATCACATTCACATAAATCTAGGCATATCTCCAATTAGGTAGACAGACAGATAAATAATTTCAGAAAAATGATTTACACTTGGGAGAGTTTTGCAGAGAATCGGGTTGGAAAAGGAGAGAGATGGGGAGAAGAGTGAGTCAGGCTGTAAGAATTTGAAGAAATCTTTTCCAGAACTCTCTCCCTTTTGTTGTGGGTCATGGCTGCAAAGGAATCCAAATCAATCCAGTAGACAAGATGGAGAACTTTACCACATTCGGCTATGATCCCATGTGTCACACTCCTATTCTGGAAGTTAAAATGGACCGAATCAGAATGCCCGGCCACCCTGATCAGCCACAAGGGCTGACCCTGACTTCAAAAGGCTGCAACCAAAGGAAGAGTAACCTCAGCAATGACCATCCTGCAAAGTACAGCCAATATAATTTAAATCACTTGAAATTTTGTTCAAAATAAATATGTTTCTAATCTAAGTGTGTTTTCAGGGATCTTCACTAATACTGACATTTTTGGCTTGGAAACATTAGAGTTTTCTCTCTAAAGAAGGCAGGTCCATGAACAGACATGAGGAGGCAGGTGACCATAGAATGCCATGAACCAAGTTGAGACTGAGAGTTAACTACTTTTGACAATCATATATAAAAGAGAAGGAGGGGAAACAGGAGCAGGACATTTAGAATTACCTGTGTACAGTCAGATGATTCTCTTCTAATATTTTGGTCCAGAATAAATAAATCATGCTACTTCCATTGTATTGCTGCACACTGTTCATTAAACCCCAGTTAAATCGCATGTAAGTAATCCCACCTTTAGTAATATGATGACCCAAACAATTTGTAGTTTGTACTCCAGTACCAAAGTCTCTTGCATTTCTACAAGCAAGTTACATTTTAGTTACTTCTAATGGAGCTATAAAAACTTCTTTTCATAAACACTGGCAAAGACATCTGCTACAAGATGGTTTTAAACATTTTAATAAAAGTATTAATAACTGACTCTTTTAAATTACCCTTTACTATCACCGATCTAAAGGATGTGACTATGAGCTTTTCCGCACTAAGAGGATTATTTTAAACAATCCCCTCAAAGAGAGTTTAGAGATTTTTCTGATAAGAAGTTTAAATCTTACAAAAGGCAAATTAAGTTATATTTTACCATATTAATCAAAATACACCTTAAAAATAATGTCCCTGACAACTGGTCAACTGATCATAAATTTTTAAGGTCAGGTCCAGTAAAGGAAAGTGACCTCTTATTATGGACTGAATTACGTCCCTCCAAAATTCATATGTTCAAGACCTAATTCCCAATGTATTTAGATATAAAGCCTTTAGGGTAGTAATTAACATTAAATGAGGTCGTTAAGGTGGGCCCTCATCCAATCGGACTGTTGTCTTTATAATAATAAGAGACACCAGCTCTATCTCCCTCCCTTCTCCCCACCTTCTCCTCTCTTTCCTGCACAAACACAAAGGAAAGGCTTTGTGAGGACACAGTGAGAAGGCAGCTATCTACTAGCCAGGAAGAGAACTCTCACCAGAAGTCAACCCTGATGGCACCCTGATCTTGGATTTCAGCCTCCAGAACTGTGAGGAAAGAGATTTCTATTGTTTAAGGCCACGCACACTGTGGTGTTTTGTTATAGCAGCCCAAGCTAACACATTATTTAACAAGGAATTCCAAAAGAGCATGATAAATCTGTGACAGGGGAGGAAGCCCAGAATGCTACAGAAGTACCTAACATGGTCTTGTATCAGGAAGGGTGTTGCAAAGTAGGAGGACTTCTAAGCTGACATGCAAAGGGTAGATTCAAGCAGGATTTCTCCAAATGTAATCCAGGGGGATCTGGGAGACCCTGAGACCCTCTCAGAGGAGTCTTGTGAAGTCCTGCCTTTTCTAACTGCTGTGGGATCAATTTTGTTCTTCAAAAAAGATGTGTTGAAGTCCTAATCCCCAGTACCTCAGAATGTGACCTTATTTGGAGATGAAGCCTTGAGAGAAATAAGTAAGTTAAAATGAGTCATTAGAGTAGCCCCTAATCCAGTATGACTGGTGTCCTTATAAGACAGAAATTTCTCTCTCTCTCTCTCTCTCTCTCTCTCTCTCTCTCTCTCTCACACACACACACACACACACACACACACAGAACAGCATATAAGGACTGAAGTTTGCTGAGATAAGCCAAAGAACCTCCAGAAATTAGGAGAGAGAACTAGGCTTCTGCAGTACCTGCAGAGGGAGCACAGTCCTGCTGACACCTTGATCTCAGACTTCAGCCTCCAGAACTAGAAGATCATAAATTTCTGTTGTTTGAACCACTTGGTTTGTGATATTCTGTTATGACAGAGTACATAAATACATATCTGCTTGAGGCCAGTTATTTTTCATGTGCTTCAACCAAAACAACATATTGCAGAGCAATATGAATTCAAAAGCAGATATGAGACCTCAGTGCCTTCTATTGAACCATCTGCATAAAGACTTTTGCAAAAATGTAAAGCAATGCCACTCTCCTAATTTTTTGTCTTATCAAATACATTTTTATATGTTCTGTTACTGTCATTATTGTTACTTTAAAATCAACCAATGTGGGGCACCTGGGTGCCTCAGTCAGTTAGGCATCCAATTAGTGGTTTCAGCTCAGGACCTCAGAGTTCCTGGGTTTGAGCCCTGCATCAGACACCATACTGACTGTGGAATCTGCTTGGGATTCTCTCTCTTCCTCTCTCTCTGTCCTCCCCTGCTCACGCTCTATCCTTCTCTCTCAAAATAAATAAATAAACATTTTTTTAAAACATAAAAATAAAATAAACCAATGAATAACTATTTTTAAATTTCTTACTTTTAATTTTTAATACTGTAAATATTGATAGCTATAACCGCCATCAACAAGAATTCTTTGGGGACTTTAGTAATTTTTAACAGTTTAAAAGTGTTCTAAGACAAATAAGTTTGAGAACTTCTGGGGATAGCTTAGCCAGGGAAAGAATATAGGAAAAGGACTATCCAAGACTTAGGACCAACATGTGCAAAGGCCTAGAAGAGAAAGAACTGCAAGCTCAATGTAAGTGGCACATAGAGTATAAGGGGGCAGAAAGGTGGGAGAGGAAAGTGCAAGGCAGATCTCAAAGGCCTTGTATAAATTATGAAGGAGTTTAGCTTTATGCAAAGAAACAAAGGATTGACTAGCAATTTTTGTTTGAGAAAGGGTCCTCTAAATGCAGTGAGGAGGATGGATGGAGAGGACAAAACTGAAGGCCAAGAACAAGTCAGGTGGTTAATTAAGACAATACAAAATAATGTCATTGGGAAGGGGGGAATATGCAAATAAGTAAGGACATATTAATTCAATTGAATCAGAAGTACTTAGAGATTATTTAGTGTGGAAGGTAGGAGACCGAGAAGCATTTAATTTAAAATAATGCCCAGTTTCAGAGTTGGGCAACTGAATGTTTGGTGGTAGAAATGGGCCTGAAGCTCAGGTATGGATTGGACATACATATTTGGGAAATATTTGTATATAAGTTATGATTAAGTCTCTGATGGATAAAAGTATGGAGGGTGAATATATGGAGTACAAAGATAGGAGGATCACAGAAGAAACCACTGGAACATCACCATTAAGGAAAGGGCAGGAAAAAGGAGCTTCAAGGATGGAGAGGTCAGAAGGACAGGAGATGATCTGAGGAAAGCACATGTCATAGAACCCAAAAGAAGCAAGAATTCCAGGAAGAAAATGATGTTCAACAAGTTCAAGGGACAGGGCAGATTAAAAAAAGAATTGAGAAGTACCCATCAGGATTAATATAAAGAATGGAATTATCACCCTGGTAATAGAAATTTTACCAGATAATACCTATCCCCTCAAGTAAATATATGTTTACATTCATAAACAGCTCCTCCCCATCCACCTACACCTATTTATAACAAATAAATGTATTGACTTAATAAGATCTGAGGAAAAATTAGCTCTAGCCATGTTCAGAATTAGAATCAGATATACAAACAAACAACTAAAAAAAGAGAAAAGTAGGAGCTGATATGGTAAATAAAGAAATCAGAATTCAAGCAAGTATGAAAGGGCCACTTGTAATAAATTCCCTCTGTAGGAAGAACTTTGGCAGAATACAGCCCTGTCTATCCAATATGGCAGCCACTAGACACACATGGCTATTAAGCACTGAAAATGTGGCTAATCCAAATTGAGATGTGCTCTAGGTGGAAAAAAATACACACTGGGTTTTGAAGACCTGACTTGGAAAAAAAATGGTGTAAAATAAAAATAGCTTTTATACTGGTTACATTTTAAAATGATAATATTTGGGGTACAGTGAGTTAAATAAAACATATTAAAATTAATTTTATCTGACTCTGTTTACCTTTTAAAAGTGGCTACTAGAAAACTTAAAATTACACTTGTACCTTGTACCATATTTCTATGGGACAGGGCTGATCTAACCAAACTTAGTTGCAGATCCTGAAGGTCAACAGAAAATTGTATATTTAAATTTTTAAAAAAATAATAAAACTGGCTTATTAATCTCTTTAATACTTGGAACCCAAGAGGCATTGGGATAGCTCAGTCAGTTAAGCACCCAGCTCTTGATTTTGACTCAGATCATAATTTCAGGGTTCCTGAGTTCAAGCCTCACATCCAATCCTGCAATGATAGCATGGAGCCTGCTTTAGATGTTCTCATCCTCTCTCTCTGCCCCTCCCCACCTCATGCTGTGTCTCGCACTCAAAAGTTAGTAAAAAAAATTTTTAAAAATACTTGGAACTCAAGCAAGTCTGCTTTGGGACCATTCTTGCCACCAACTGAGCATATAACAGATAAATAAGTCTCCCACCTATTTTTTTTTTTATCTTTTATTTTTTTATTTTATTTTTATTTTTTTACATCATATATTTTTTATTTTATTTTATTTTTTTTTTGTTGCATTCAGTTGTCATGTGTCTGTAGTTTCTTTTCATTTTTTTTTTTTTTTACAAATAGTTTATTGTCAAATTAGTTTCTACATAACACTCAGTGCTCATCCCCAAAGTGCCCTCNTCAGTTTTTGTCAGCATTCAAGAGTCTCTCATGGTTTGCCTCTCTCCCTTTCCCCCACCATTTCCGCCCTTCTTCTCCCCCTTGGTCCTCTGTCAAGTTCCTCCTAATCCTCCTATACGTGCAAACATATGGTATTTGTCCTTCTCTGCCTGACTTATTTCGCTCAGCATAACACCCTCAAGGTCCATCCATGTTGCTACACATGGCCAGATTTCATTGTTTCTCATCCCACCTATTTTTTAAAAGGCAGCGAAGCAACAACTGAGGTCCTTCCTATAGAAACAGTACAGTTCAGAGATCACCAAGACAGCCTTGAGAGGGCTCTCAAATCATTCAAGAACCCCTAGAATGTCCAGAATAGTAGTTGGAGATTGTGAAAGAAGCTAGAGTCCCTAAGTTAGGAGCTAAGGCTTGGAGTTAATGTGAAATTATTCATAACCTCAAGCTACTAAAGCATAAGGCAGTAGAGCTATAGTAACCACTTGAAAAATATCTGTTGGGATCCTTTTAGCAAGTAAGAAAACAATTCAAAGTAGCATAAACAACAGGGAAATGTCTCACACCACAGAAAATTTAGAGATAATGCAAGGTCCAAAGTTTGTTGATCAACACAGTTTAGAGCTGTGAACAAGCCTCCAGTTTTTGTGGTCTCCTTTTCCCACACATGCTATCAGAGTCCTTATAATGCTGCTTTGTTTTGACTTTTTTCTCATGGTTATATAATTATCACAAGCCATATCTGAAGCTACATCTTTCTTTACATCCAATCTTAAAGCTAAAGACTTACTATGCAGGCCACTCTGTTAAGAGCAATTAACTTTCCTCAAGGCTACCAGTAAACTCTCCTTGCATCTCATTGGCTAGACATGAGTCACATGCCCATTCTTGAACCGATCACTGGCCAGCGTGTTGGAATTATACTTAAACCAATCAGGTTCCCTTTTCCAGAGCTGAGGAGACAGGCCGCCTCCGCAGATCACCAGGCCTCACAATGCGGTGAGGTGGGTACTTGGGAAACATTCAGGTTGTGTTGGTGGGGGAGAGAGCAGTGAATCGTGCTGGCGTGACAACCCAGTGTCCACAGCAACTCTGCTTAAATGCAAAATAAGAAGGATCCAATAAGGGCAGAGCTTAAAAACTCAAAAGGTGGAATAATACCTCTAGTCAATTATTCAATCATCAGACAGCTTCCCTCAGCTTCACGGCAGCCCCACAACTGGTTTGGCTCAGGGAAAAACCCCTAATTTTAAGTGGTCAAAGCAATATATCATTATGAAAGTTAAAGCATTATAAAAATAAAGGCTCATTTCAAAGCTGAATGTCAATAACTTACAAAATATCTGTTGTTTGGTTATTTGTTGTCTGCATATTTGCATAAATGGTGAAGAATCAAATAATCCTTACTCAGCTTCTTGCTACATTTCCAGCAGACATACTTAACCCATCTTTATGTTCGACCTCTCTGCCTTTCCATAGTCCCCATGCTTTTCAGACCACAGTAGCAAGAGTATGTTCTGCGGTGACTATTTTCCAAGCCTTATTTGATACAGATAGGCTATGATCTAAGAGGAAAGAGTAAGCGTGTGGGATCAGGATTTGCTTTGTAACTGAGCAGAGGACAAAAGATGTCCTTTAGTTACTGTTGTGTTTATTACAAAACAGCTTGGGTTTGAAAACCCTCAGCATTACATATTCTAATTCCCCCACATGACTTCTTCTGTAGCAGCCCAAAGGTCAAGATCTACAGAAGGAATTGGAACTCCACAAAGTTGTCTCTTCATTCAGCACAATGAAGCACAAAGAGAGTATACAGTCAGGGCTAGTAATTAAATGAAACAAATCATGCTGACATGGCTCCAATCAACCATGGAATTTTGGAGTTAGAAGAGACCTTCAAGACAATCTAGCCCTCTGTGGTAGGCAAAGTAATGCCCCCCCCACCCCCAAAGATGTCCACATCCTAATACTCAGAATCTGTTAACTATGTAAACTTACATGGCAAATGAATTTACACATTATTAAGTTAACAAATTTGAGATGGAGATTAACCTAAATTATCTGAGTGGGCCCAAAGTAATCACAGGGGTCCTTATAAGTAAAAGAGGAGGAACAGGAGAGTCAGAAATGGGATATGTTACTGGTAGCAGAGATCAGAGGGATACAGTAGCTGGCCGGAAGCACTCTTCCAGCAAAGTAATGCAGCTTATAGAGGCTGGAGAAGATAAGGAAACTGATTCTCCCCTAAAGACTCCGGAGAGAAAGCAGCTCTGTCAACACATAGATTTTAGACTTCTGACCTCCAGAGCTTTAAGAAAATAAGCATGTTGTTTTAAGCCACTAAATTGTGGTGGTTTGTTATAGCAGTGATAGGACACTGATACATCCCAGTACTTCATTTTGTGAATGACTCCCCACTCCCAGTATCTGGTACACACTGAGATTCTTGCATTTTCTTCATGTATTTCCTTCTAGTACCATACTTACCACTGTAGTATAGTAATATGTTCATTTGCTAACTTTCTCTAACTAGGTTTTGAGCACCTCTAGGGTAGACACCGTCTTTTCCTTTCTTCATGTCCAATAATACCTAACACAGGTTTCTGACCCACAAAAAGTAATTTCATAAATATATATTAACTGGAATGGAATCAGGAAATTAAAAAATACAAAACTGAGGCCCCATCTAAAATCCCCTAGATGGATACTAAATCACAGAAAACTAATGACAGCACCTTCCAACTTCATAGTTATGTTTACCTTCATGCCAGAACTGGCAATACTGGGCACATTTAAGAAAAATCAACAGCAAGATCTCTTTCCAATAAGGGTGTAGGATGTAATTACAGAGATATCATTTTGGCCCTTGCACTTCAGGCTGATGTGGGTCTATACACCCGAGCAGGGATTGTAGGTAACACCCTATTGGCCTTAACTTAACAGAGAGTATCCTCAGGGAACACTGTGGATTCTCTCTACTGAATCCTCCCACAGCAAAGACAAGAAATACTGCTCAGTGATGCAAACTCCATTCCCTGTGACTCTGGGGTTGAGCTCTCCCCAACCCTCACTCACAGGGCACGACAGTGTCAATATGGTATGCCATGGGTCAGAGCTGAGCCAGCAAGATGCAGACCAAAAGCAATGGAAAGGCTCCCAAACTGGACCCTAAAGAACACTGAGAGTTCCAACCTCAGACGAAAGCACATGTTATTGTCGAGTCTGAAAGTCCAATTCCGGGAGAGAATTTTGAGAAAAGTGAAAGAGTGAGAAGGCAAGAAGCCCTAGAATGTGGGTCTGATCAAAGTGAGATCAGGAAGGAGTAAAGAAGGCCAAAGGTGTTTCCCATGAGTGGGGCTGCAGAGGCCAAAGGCTCATTTAGATTTGACCTAGTTGAGAGTAATGAGTGGGTGGCCAGTTTTAAAGGCTGCAACCCAGAAGGGAAGGACTTGGAGCTAGGGAGAAGGCCTCTAAATTTGTGTGTTAAACTGCTGGGACAAAATGCTGCAGTAGTAACAGAAGTGGTGTCAAGGAGGCAATAATGCACTCCAGTGTTCTTTGCAGAAATAGATAATGTTCTCCAAATGGAGGTATATTTCTGACTTTTCACTGTCATCTGGGAATAGACTCATTCCATTGAGTGCAGAGTGGACTCAGCAAGTCACAACTTCTTTCACTCAGTCCACAGGGCTTCGTACTAAGGGTGGGTATGTAATCCCAGCCAGGCCAGGGTCCTTCCCCAAGGATTTTTCAGACAGCTATTGAGAGAGAACAATTTCTGTCTTCCTTGATAGTGGCTGTAAGGATGTGATCCAGGTTGCCACAGCCACATTCTCCCACACTCCCCGACAAGAAGAAGCTTCAAGAATGGGGTCAAGGCTAAAAGAGAAGCAAAGATGAAATGGAGATTCCTGGCAGACTTGAACCCTTGGAGGTCCCCAGAGGGTCATCCTCATCTGTTTAGCTATTCTTTGAATTTCACCAACCACACCAATAACTCTCCCTGTGGCTTAATCGGTTTGAAATCAGTGGCCTGTCACTGTGAACAAACAGGGGCACTGGGTATATATACAGCCAAGCAACAAAAAGCAATGCAAAGCTTATGTAGGCTCCTCCTTCACCTCATACACCATAGTCTCTGAACGGGAGCCCTTCCTGCCTGCACACATCACCTCCCTTCTGCCCACATCTGGGTTAGCCTACTAGCCATGATGTGCAAATGCTGCCCAAACTACATTTTTTGGTGTCCCCTAAGCTACAGAAGGCAGACAGAGGGGGCCAGCAATTCTTTTGCTATAAATATTCCTTTCAAAGAACATTAAAGACAGAACATGACAAAAGTTTCTCCTCTTCTCAGTTTCACCAGCTTTTGTTGTTATTGTTCCAGAATACTGTATGTCAAATAATATACACAGGCCAAACATTCATGGGGACATTCAAAGAAAGAGGGAGAGAGGAGAATTTCTGGAATAATACCCTTTTATTTGGCCAACCAATGAATCGCCTATTTTGGCTGCAGCACAGTCACTAAAGTTTCCAGCTTCTGAGTCTGCTTTCATTCTTTCCAGCCTCTCCCACTGAACTCCAAGGGATGTCTCCAGTCCTGGAAATAAGCCCCCCTCCCACCCCTCCATGTGCCTGAGCTTCATAATGAGTTGACCAAAAAATTAATCTAAAAATGTTACCTGAGGACTCATCACTGCAAGGTGCTGCAGTAAGACTCTGAGAGTTGCACAGCCACGTGTTAGGTACACTTCCTGACCTCAAGGAGCCAATAATAACAATAACAGTAATGACAGGAGTTAACATGGACTGAGACTTTATCATGTGCGGAGTCCTGTGTGGAGGATCTAATCTAAACACCAAAGGAAACCAGAAGAACACCACAATTACCATTATCCCTATTCTGGAAATGAAGGGAGACACCAAGAAAAACATGGCCCAAGGTCACATACAAAGTTAAGTGACTAGAACTCAAACTCAGGTCCAAATTCTAAATCTCTGCTCTTAACCTCTTGGCTTAAGAGATGCAAACTCTGTTTGCAAGGGGCACTTTATGAAACAGAGTAGGGTGGGGAGAAAGATACACATATACACAGTGCAAAAATGCGGTGAAATGTTACCAGAGAATGTGAAATGTTAACAGAAGAGTTCTTTTCACTATACTTACAACTTGCTGTATGTTTGAAGTTAACTCAGAATAAATTACTGAATAAAAAATATGCCTATCCTGGAGCACTCCATGGGTGAATATTATCTGAGTGTTTTTTCACCTATGCCTGTTTCCTAGAAGGAGAGGGTTGCCCTAAATTACATTTCTTTGTTAATGAGCATTAAAAGTTTTTTTACCTTTTGTATTTCTTTCTTTCTTTATTTTATTTTATTTATTTATTTATTTTTTTGCTTTTTGTATTTTTACTTTCAGTCACTTACCTGTTTTTTTTTTTTTTTTTTTCATTTTTCCTAATGGGCAGTGTAGTGGATATTGTGGTACCCCACTGAGATCTCATCTTCAGGGCTGGAACACTCACTCCAAATGGCTGGGAATATCAGCTGTTGGTGGCTCATAGTTGCATCCCTCCCTGGGAATTCCCTTCACTGGCAGGAAGCTGGCTCACCCATGGTTCCTCTCTCTCTTCCAAGGGCAGCACATGACCGTGATTGCCTGATGTGGTAACATGAAGGCTTGACCCTGAGCCTGAACTGGGGAAACTCTGAAAGGCCAGCCCAATTCCCAATAAAAGTGAGTAAATTTTGCCTGTCAGCATCTCCCTCTGCCTACTCATGTCATCCCCACTTCTCGGGAAAACAATCCCCGCAAACCTTCTGTACACAATCTCCACCTCAGAGCCTATCGCCTGGGAACCAAGACAGGCAGAGCATCCTTTTCTCATTGATGCACAATGGTAAGAGCTACGCTTATTGTCTTTAAAAATTGAAAAGTCTCAACAAATTTAAAAGAATGCAAGATGTTCACTGCTAATCCACTCACTATTATCATTAATATCTTTTCTATTACTCAATCTCACTCATGCTAATAGAGAAGCTATTATGGGCTTTTCAGAGGCTGGTGTGTATGGTCCACTTGATCCGCATGATCTTAATCCATGAAGGGCAGAAGCTCTGGAACCCAGAACCTGCCTGTGTTCAGACCCAGATGCACCATTTACCAAATTACCTAACCTCTCCTGGCTTCAGGTGCTTCATTTACCAAGTGGGAATACCTTTAGCTCCTACCTCAAATGGGTGGTGGTTAAATTAGTGAATTGATGTAAACATGATTCCTACTATATAGCAGACACTTAGATGATGGTGATGACTTTCACAACCTTCCAAAGAGATCAGCTATTTTACTGCCCAAGGCCATTCCAAGTATCCAATGTCACACTAACTCTTATAGTTTACAAGTACAACATAAAAGATTACAAAACAGCTATAGGAAGGGCAAAGAGTTACAGCTTTTGTTTATACCAAGTTTCACAGTTCTATAGCAGCATATAATAATCTCAGTAAAACCCCATTCCGACTAGAGTCTTGAGTGTGTTCAAAGGAACAACTGCAAATAATTAAAGCCAAAGTCATGGGAAATTTTCCATGTGTAAGCCTGAATTATATATAAACATGCTTGACATTATCTTGAATTATGTTTCAAGGCACCTATGACTCTATATTTTTAATTAATTTTAATGTGTTTAGGCTACTCACAAGGGCTGCATATGAGGGGACATACTAGCATGTTGAGTGCTTCTGTGTTTCTTCTAGAAAAGAGTCTTGAATACAGTGACAGTGATGTTGAAGTCTGAATATAAGTCTTCTGTTACCAAATAGAGGGACTGAGAGAATAAGCAGTATTAAACAAAGTATTATTTAAATTTACATATCAATTTTTTGCAATTGATGCCTCTTCCAGTATTTCAAAAATAATTTGTACATTTGTACAGTGTATGCTCTAAGTGCTCCTTTATACCTGAAATCCATGGTAAGTAAGAAAAGTAAATGCCAACTTATCAATCTCTCTAAACTTTAGCATTACAAATCTTCTATTTGTGGGTTTGGAAAGAATGGGATTTTCCACATTTATTTATTAGGAAATATGCATGTATTTGAGATGCTTCTGGCCTAGAGAGTTTCACTCACAGAATCATTTGTACATCCAAACTAGATGTGGTCTTGAAAATGCTGATTTATTTCATTGCACCAACAGCCAAAATGAGGCATTTAATGTTCATTTAAGTACTAATTTATGAAAAGGTAACTAAACATCACCCCTCAGTATGCAAGTTACTTAACATTTTATGCAAATTACTTAACCTTTCTGTGCATCAATTTCCTAATTTATAATATGTGGGTAATACTAGTACCTAACCCAGGGAGTTGTTTTGAGGACTGAATGACCTAATAAACATAAAGCTCTCAGAACAGTGCCTAGAATATAATAAGCACAGCATAAGCAATGGCATTATAACTTTATTATAACTATCATCATCATCATCATCACGATTATTAAATATAAGCTTTATTTCATGTACCTTATATATTCTAAGTGATATTTATTTACACCATAGTATGCTTCATTCATTTCTTCTGATTCACACTGATTTTTTTCTCCCCAACTTTATACACAATGGTGAGGTTTGACTATTACATTCACTTTTTACCCTGTTCACAATGTGAAGACACTTACTATGAGACTTTAAAAGCCAAATAAAGCCTCATAATTCTGTCTGTAAAAGAGCGAAGAAAACACTTAATTCTATCTTATTCTTAATTGGAGACATTTGCTCTATTCCTAAGAATAGAAGAATTGTAAGACCCCAAAGCTGGAGAGACTGAAATAGATTTTTCATCTTTGCATATTCCTATAGGGCAAGTTCACAGCAAAATGTAGGAGAAAATGAAACCAAACTTAAGGATGATTATGACGTGATTCATAGGTTATTACATTTGAAAAATTCTTATTTTATAAATTCAAAATGCTTAGTTTTTGAGCCTTTTAATTTATTCCATGAAAAGGAAACAAATAAATGAACACAAATGATACAAAAGTCAATACAGTTTAAAAGTCAATATTGATTTTTAAATACTGAAATACAAGGAGTCAGCACCTCTGGCAGATAATTATAACTGACTGTAAAATCCATCCTAGAAAAGACTGGAATGGAACAAGAGGTACATAGGTGGCACCATGACAATTAGAAGCCATGTGTAACATGCCACCCTGTCCCCTTGATACAAGTTGTGGGTTCAGACATCCCCAGAAGTAGTGATTTGCTTTGTGAAGGTTGAAAGAGACTGAAGAGCAGGGTCCTGCTGACTGTGACAGAGACATCTCCAGCCCTGCTTCTGTGTGCTAGAACATGGAGATAAATTACACCAGGTCCAGCATGGGACATTTATGATTCCATTGAACCCACCAGGATAATCTTCTCATCTAAAGATATTTAACTTAATCACACCTACAAATGTGTGGTCGTGTACAGGAACATATTCACAGGTTTTGAGGATTAGGATGTGGATATGTGGGATGGGGTGGAGGGGATGCATGAGAGGGAGTCCCTGCCTGGACTCTAGTCCACCTGTTCCCATGTTCTTTTTCACCAATTCTTTCCAATTTCTTTGTCCTAAAACCACAAAATACCTATTATACAAAACTCTTCAGTCTCAGTATGACACTCCTTTTCCCCATGGCTTTCACTGTGACCTGGTTCTTCCTTTTTTTAAAAAAATTTTTTTTAATGTTTTATTTATTTCTAGGCAAGAGAGAGAGACAGCGTGAGCAGGGGAGGGTCAGAGAGAGAGGGAGGCACAGACTCTGAAACAGGCTCCAGGCCCTGAGCTGGCAATCTGCACAGAGCCCGACGCAGGGCTCGAACCCACGAACTGTGAGATCATGACCTAAGCGAAAGTTGGAGGCTTAACCGAATAAACCTCCCAGGCGCCCCTGTGACCTGGTTCTTCCTACTCTGCCCATGCCTATCCCACCCCCATGAGCTCATTCATGGTATCTACTCCTTCTATCCCCTTCTATCCCAGGAATAAAATACCCAGTATGCAGCTATGATTCTGCTGTCCCCACTGTGGCCTAAGACCTGCCCCTACCTGGGGCTAGGATCAGGTGTTTAAGAAATTTCTGCTTCGAAGGGAGAGGAAAGAATGTTCATAAAAGAGAATTATAGATGGAATGTGCAGAAGTGTGAAGAACACAGGGAAACCAATCCCAAGTAAATGAAGCCAAAATCATTGGAATCTTTGTGCCTTGATGAGGAAAATAAAGTCACCATCAGCACCTATTTAGACAACTTACAGTATATTAAAGAAAATAAAGTTAAAAATGAAAATTAGTTTCCGCTATTAAAACACACTATTAAACATATATTTTCATATGAAGAGCCAACCTTTCATGAATGTATCATATCACCTTTTTACATAAAACTCAGTTTTAAGTTTTAATGGATTGCAATACTAACCACAGGATGACTATAGAGTAATAAGAATGATTTCACAACCTCCACAGTGTTTTCCAGAGGGGCTGAACCAGTTTACATTCCCACCAACAGTGTAAGCATGTGCCCAGTTTTTCCACATCCCCGCCAGCATCTAGAGTCTCCTGATTTGTTCATTTTAGCCACTCTGACCAGTACGAGGTGATTATCTCAGTGTGGTTTTGATCTGTAAGTAATGGCTCATTTAATCCTAACAATCCATGTTACCATTCACAGTAAGAAAACTGACACAGAGAGGTACCTTGCCCAAGATCACTCACTAGGAAGTAAAGGGCCAAGTTTTCAACTTGGAAGAGTCTAGTTCCTGAATCTATCTCTTACCTGCTACACTCTACAGCTTCCTGGGTGGGGCACAGAAGGGTGCTTTTAAGAAAGGATGTATAGAAAATGAATGATACTATGGCCTGAACTGAGGAACATGTACCCTCAGGTAGAGGAGACAAGAGTGACCTCAACAGACTGATAAGGTACCAGCACAGATTCTCTGCTCACAAATCAAACATTACTTGGGAATTTTAGGCTTCCCAATTGTTTCACCACCCTTTCTTCCCTTCCCACCCCCACACTCCACACCAAAAAGAAACAATCTAGAATCCTCTAACAAGCCTTCTCCCAAGGGAGGGCTTATTTATAATATTTCTTTTTTTAATTTTTTTAATGTTTATTCACTTTTTGAGAGACAGACAGAGACAGAGTGTGAGTGAGGGAGGGACAAAGAGAGAGGGAGACCCAGGATCTGAAGCAAGCTCCAGTCTCTGAGCTGTTAGCACAGAGCCCCATGCAGGGTTCAAACTCACTAACCATGAGATCATGACCTGAGCTGAAGTCGGAAGCTTAACCAACTGAGCCACCCAGGTGCCCCTAATATTTTGTACCACCTAGTTGTCAAAATATAGAGATGACATGGTCCCACAAACAGAGTCACTGCCTTTATACGTTACAAATAATTGTTTTGATAAGCTGTAGCAAATGGACAATTCCCTTGAGCTGGCAAAAAGGGGGGAAAAATACCTTAGTGCTTTTACATCTCCTATCTATGACACTATTGTTTAGAGAGCGGTGTTTGTTTGGTTTTAGGGGACTCATTTTCTTCCTTAATTTGGCATTCAAATCACATGGTTTTACATTGAAAAATCCATTTGATCCACATCTGTCTGTAGCTCTTACACATATCTCACCATTTTCCTTAGATTAGGTTTATTTTATGATGACTTAGAGCGGTAATGTAGTGTTATAACTCCAAATTTATGTTGTAATATTGGTTTTTCTCTGGCCTGAAAAGGATTAATTGTTCCCTATTCTGTGCTGCATCAGCTCAACTTCTTCAGTGAGTTATTTATTGACCTGTGTGTAACTGTCTGGGTGGGCTTCTGGTAATAATCAAAGCTCCACCTCCATTAAATCCAAGGGAGAGCCAACAGCGAGGGCAGCAGCAGCAAAGTTTGTAGGAACATTGCACCATCAGAAAGAAGAAGGCTTAAAGGGCATTTGTGTGTTCTTTCTGCTTTTCAGGCCATAAAATTATAAACATCTGATGATAAAGCATCCTTTTAAATACTCTGAATAATTTATTGTACTCTTGCTTACAGCAGGATTCTATTGTTTTTTTCACACTTCATTTCTGCAGTTCGGCAGTGGTTTTGGAAACATATAAAAGACTCCTTCAAATAACACTTTAATCCAAATCCCATAAGGAAGAGATTTTGAATATTGAACTCTGAACTTTAGCATCTGAAAGAAAAAGAGAGGGGTAGGGATGAAGGAGAGAATGAGAGAATATTATAGAGGTAGCATGGATCACTAGCAAAAAAAGTTCTGGAATACAAAAATGAATATTAATTTCACTTCTCCAATTGCTTCACTGGGATACAAAAATAAATGAAGGCATCCATAGGCTGTTGTCTCCTAACTCCAAAACCTGGAGATTGGATGCATCAGTCAAAACTAAATTGGGCTGCATTATTTAAGAAGATAGTAACAACAGTGATATAAACACATAATAAAAACCTGAAGCAGGCAGTTGAGGACTGATCTGATCAATTCACACAAAGGGCTACTCTGTGGCCCTTCGCCATCCTTGGCTTGCCAACTCTTGGTGTAAGATGGTTCCTTGACCTCCAGCTACCATGTCCACATTCCAAACAACAAGGAAAAGGAAGGAGTAGAGAAAAAAACATACTTCCTTCCTTAAAGAATACTTTGGAAGTCTCAGCACACCTTCCATATCACATTTCATTTTCCAAACTTAGTTGTATGGTCACACCTTTGTCACAAGGAAGCAAGGTAGACTTTTACCAAGCAAAGTGCTCAGTGTTACAAACAAAATAGGCCTAAAGTGGAATTTGTTATGCTAACCCTCATGTGACCAAACCAAGACTTAATTACAGTTTCAGCTGTGCCAAAAATGGTATGTTAAACCAATCAATTAGGAATCTCCTGACCAACTCTAGTTAAGCAGTATGCCTGATAGACCCCAGCCATTCCCTAAAGTAACCTTGCAATAACCACTCTGCTTTTTTACAACTTCCCCCTTCCTACTCCCTTCTGCCTAAAAAAGTTTTTCATTTTATTTAATTCCTCAAAGCTCCTTTTTCTCTGCTAGATTGGATGCTTCCTGATTCAAATTGATTGTTGCTCAAATAAACTCTTTAGAAAAAATTATAATATGCCTCAGTTTATCTTTTAACACCAGCTTAGCAGGAAGCAGAGAATGGATGTGGGGAGGCAACTGGTAGTCTCTACAATGGAAATGAAGGCTTCTCTTATGGGATATTGAAATGTGTCAGTGAAATGGTAATACTGTCCAAACATTGCATAGTGCTAAGCTGTCTTCTCTCTTCACCTGACCTGTACCGCTGTTGGTACTGCCTACTGGCACCATCCCCAAATCTGACAATGTCTTTCAGGTTTATAGCAGAATACCTAAGTGGTCTGTGTTGTTTAGAGGTTTAGAAGATGCTTTCTAGGGGAAAGCCTGACAAAACATCAAAATGTAATAGTAAATACTAGAAGTAACTCATAATACAAACTGGAAAGAGACAGAATTCACTTCTGAAACTGTTAGAGTGAAGATTCAAGAGGGAATGGAGAGGTATGATGATGCTAACAAGAGAGAGGCAAGAAGATAGAGGAGGATGTACCTTCATGTCATATGACACATGTGATTTGTACCAGCACCACCAGCACTATGCTAACCCTTACCTACAGTCTCATTTCATCCTCACAAGAGCCCTGTAAGACAAGTAATTTTTTTACCATCTTACAAATAAGGAAATCGAGGTTCAGAATGGTTGAGAGGTTTATTTGAGGTCACACATATAGTAAATGGCAGATATAAAATGAAAAGAAACTCAGAAAGGGTTACAAAAACTACTCACCAGCAAGAGAGAAGAGCTCTTGCATGGAATCAGGCCACTCTATGAAGACCAGGGACATTTGCTGGCAAGACACTGCCAACCGAGGGCAGTCCAGCAGAAGGGGAGCCAGGAATCACACCTTGAACTCCCTCTCAACACTTCTGCTGATCTCTTGCAGATGCCCCTGTTAGCTGAAGCAAAACAGAAGTCCAAGTGCAAGGGGTTCCCAATATAATTACACAAGCCAGCCTCCCACAGCAGGAAGGAGGCTTGAAAGGGAAGGACGAAATCTGGAGGGGCAAACGAGATTTTGGGACAGGAGGTGGACCATCATTGGCCCCTCATTGCATTCAAGGACCACAAATGGGCAAGAAATATAACTTTGCCCATTTAACTATGAAAACTTTCCTTCCCATTGCCCCACCCACAATGGGTGACTATACACACAAGTCAGATGATTCAACACCTTCTTAATACCACCAGGTAACAAGTTAGAGATTTGGCCCACTTTATCTAAAGTTTCCAAAACCTGAGCTTGACTATGTAACAGAGGAAATTGACTATCTTATTCTTTTATGCTTATTTATTTTTGAGAGAGAGACAAACAGAGACAGAGCATGAGAGTGGGTGCTTTTGGATCCAAAGTAGGCTCCGGGCTCCGAGCTATCTGCACAGAGCCTGACGTGGGGCTCGAACCCACTAACCATGAAATCATGACCTAAGCTGAAGTTGGACACTTACCTGACCAAGCCACCCAGGTGCCCCTGACCATCTTATTTTTAAACTATGTTAGAGGCAGAAGTTAAAGAACTCTTGCACATAATTTCTTCCATAATTTGAAGACACTCAAGAACTTTTTCCTATTCTCACACCTCACCCTCTGCCCCCATCCCTCTACCTTAGCCACTGGAGGCTTGGTCACTTGCAGAGGAGATGGTGGCTTAGGGACACAGTGGGGTGAAGCAAAGTGGCCATGCCCTGGCCCCTGCGGCCCAGTGTGACACACCACCTGCTCTGAACCAGGCTTGGAGAGCACAATGACTTCAGATGGCATATTTGATTGCAATTAAAAAGGCACCTTTGTTTTCCAAAGAAATTTTTTTTTTAAAGTTCTCCTATTATATGAATCATCTCTTTACCAACACATCTTCTACTTAGGTCTCCTAATTCTTATCTTAAGGGAAAGAAAATAACAAGGCAGCAATATTATTCAAGTTGTTGTTTTCCAACTTGAAGACATGTCTCTACCAAGATCTTTCACCTTTGGTGAGCAGGTCTCTATTCCATCTTCTACAAGTAATCTGTTTTCTCTTTTTATTCTCTTTTCTACACTATCCTTTGTCCTATTCTGTGCTCCTGAAATGCCTGCTTTTTTAGTCTTTTTCTGGCTCAACATTTACTTCCCACCTACTCACTTCTTCAAGAAAGTCTGCTTAGACTAACCCATTCCCCCAAAGGAGTTTTGGTTTATTTAAATTTCCATAGCAACTATCCTCATCAGCAAAACACAATGAAGACTCAGTATCTATTAGCACTGCCTAAAATTTCCTGAGACTATTTAGGAGATTTGGTATAGAATTTTTTTTTCTATAAACTGGTCTCTTTTATTCTTTTAAGGACGTCCTCTTTCACTGTATGAACTTACTGCTTTTTTTTTTTTCCTGCTTGTATTGCATGCATTTATGGTGCTGGGTCGGTTAAACAAGAATCAATGTAAAATTAATAAAGAGTATACGGACATACCATATACATTTTAACTTAAAATGTTTAATATTTATTACTTCCCAATCTTTTCATGTAGGGTCAGAAGCTTTTTATTTTATTTTACTTATTTTATTTTTTATTGTTTTAATTTACAACCAAGTTAGTCAGCATATAGTGCAGCAGTGATTTCAGGAGTAGATACCTTAATGTCCCTTACCCATTTAGCCCACCACCCTCTCCCACAACCTCTCCAGTAACCCTCTGTTCTCCATATTTAAGAGTCTCTTATGTTTTGTCCCCCTCCCTGTTTTTATATTACCTTTGCTTCCCTTCTCTTCCCTTATGTTTGTCTCTTGTGTGTCTTCTGTGTCTTAAAGTCTTATGCTATGAAAGCTCACCATTTGCAACTACATAGATAGAACTATAGGGTATTACGCCAAGCAAAATTGATCAGTCAGTGAACTTACTGCTTTTAATCAATCCCCTGTCGGTGGACACTTAGATTTACCACTTCATTGTTTCATGGTTAAGAACACAAAGAGCTTGCAAAACTGGATACTACTGATCATTAAAATGATTTCCCAATCTCATAAGCAAAAATGGTGTCTGAATATATTGATTTCTATGATTAACAATAATATTGAGCAGTTTTCTGATGTTTATAGAGCATTTGCATTGCTTCTACTTGCCACTCTGGCTTTTCCCATTTTCCTCTTGGAATATCTTTTCCTCACTGACTTACATATATTCTCTCTATATATAGTGAGCTTTCTTTTCAAGCATATATTTGTCCTATATTTTCAATGTTTTCTCCTAGTCTCATGTTTTTCATTGATTAATTGGTTTCTTGTGGATACGAATTTTGAATTTTTGTGTAGCAAAGTATGTGAATCTCTTCAAATCTCATAATTATAAAAATATGAAAACTTATAAAAGCATAAAATTTCCCTCTTTCTTTCCCTCTATCCACATAGCTCTGAAATTCTTATCTATTTACTGTACATTTTAAATATGAAAATAGTCCTTCAGCTTTGGAAATTTCTCGGATTGTTTAATAATGTCCAACTCTCTATTTTCTCCATTTTCACTTTCCCAAACATCTGGAACTCCTGAATTGGTCTTTTAAATTTATATTCTTTTCTCTCTAATCTATCTTCTGATATGTTTGCCATACAGTTTCTGGGAGATTTTTTCAATTTCATCTTCCAAATCTTCTACAGAGATATATTTGTTTTCATATTTTTAAATTTCAAACTACCTTATTTTTATCTTTTATTTGTATAGCTTTATGTTTTATTTTTATCACTTTCTACTTTTTATACCATCAGTGGAATACCTTATCTCTCCAAGGATATTAATGACACTAAGTTGTTTGTTTGTGTTTTTTTGTTTTGTTCTTTATGTTTCCATCTTCCTGCATAGTTTCTGTTTTCTTCCAACTGGTTTTTCTTTTGTTTCTCTCCCACCCACCCCTCCACCCCAATCTCTGATTTCACTTCATAGACTTGCCTTAAATGTCTCATGATCTTTGCCATCCACTCACATTTAAGAGTATGGTGCTACAAAACTGGGTATATGCTCTGTGCATGAGGCTTCACTTACAGGGAGGTCTACCTCTGCCACCATGTTAAGGAAACCTCAATGTTAGTCTTCTTCTTTCTTGGACTGGTAGGTGCCATGATAAGAGGGAATAATTCTACCCAAACATTAAAACATTGAAAAAGAAGGCTGATCATCTAACAGTCAGGAAGTAAATGTTCATTTAACCTTATTTTCAGTGTGGTACCCCACCCTCAACTATAGTTAGTGCCCCTGGTCCAGACCCTGTATACATTTCAGACAATAAACTTTCAGCAAACGGCAGGATGGGATGGGGCAAGCTGCAGTTGCACGGAATGAGTTAAGATAAGGATTTCATTACCTATAAACAAGTTTCAACCTACTATACTAAATTAAGCCCTTCTTCAACCTCTCACTTCCAAAGTACTTGGCATACCAGTTCCTGAGACTAGGGATTCCATGACGTGTATCAGGGTTTCTTCTCCACTTTCCTTACAGTTTATATAAAAATAATCTCCTCCAGGGGCACCTGGGTGGCTCAGTCAGTTAAGCATCCAACTTCAGCTCAGGTCATGATCTTGCAGTCTGAGTTCGAGCCCCACATAGGGCTATGTGCTGACAGCTCAGAGCCTGGAGCCTTCTTGGGATTCTGTGTCTCCTTCTCTCTCTGCCCTGCCTCTGCGCTCTCTTTCTCTCTCTCTTTCAAAAATAAACATTAAAAAAGTGGTGTGTTTTTTTTAAATCAGCTTCTCTAACACAAGAAACAACAATTGCTCGCAAGAATGTGGAGATAAAAGAACACTTTTGCACTACTGTTAGGAGTGCAAATTTGTGCACCCAGTCTGAAAAACAGTACAGAGGATTCTCAAAAAGTTAAAAATAGGACTATTCTACAATCCAGTAACCTGCTATGGGGTATACCAAAACACACACACACACACACACACACACACACACACACAAATAATTCAAAGGCATATAAGCACCCCTATATTTATAGCAGTATTATTTATAGAGCCAACTATGGAAGGAACCCAGTGTCCTTGGAATATGATTAAGCCAAAAAAAAAAAAAAAAACACCAGAATGAAATTTTACTATATGCAATGACATGAATGGAACAAGACAGTGTAATGCTAATTGAAGTAAGTCAGTCAGAGAAAGACAAATACCATATGATTTTACTCATATGTGGAATCTAAGAAACAAAACAAATGAGCAAGGGAGAAAATAAAACAAAGAAAGAGAGAAAGAACCGAAGAAATAGATTTTTAATTATTCAGAACAAAGTGATGGTTACAAGAGGGGAGGTGGATTGGGGTATAGGTTAAATACGTGATGGGAATTAAGGAGGACACTTGTCATGATGAGCACTGGCTATGCATGGAAATAGTGAATGATTATACTATACACTTGAAACTAACGTGACACTATAAGTTAACTATACTGGAACTAGAATAGAATAAAATAGAAAAAATTAAATTAAGATATAATATATAATATAATATAACATAATATAATATAAAGTAACATAAAATAATATAAAATGTAAAATAAAATAATAAAATAAATAAAATAATTAACAGCTCCTCTGTTCTGCTGGATCAACAATACGTCATCATCTGCTTTCCAGCTCTGAAAATGTTGTTGTTATTTCCTCTCCAGATTTATTTTCCTTGTGGGATTATAGCTTTAAAAAAAATTTTTCCCTATGATTATAATGGAAACAGAATGGAAGAAAACGAATATGTTTGATTCAGCCCTAGAAGCTTCTTAGTATTAGATTTTAATATACATATGTTTATACATTTCCCTATCAATCTCCAGTGTTCATTAGTATCTACATCCCATCCTTACACACATGCTCACATACACATACAAAGAAGATGAAAAGAAAAAATATGTTAGCACATTTTTAAATTTCTTCTGTACTTATTCTGGGTTAAAATGATCAGAATCATGTTCTAGATTTATTATTCTTTCATTATGTAGCTTACACAATAGTGAGGTAAATGGGCAATAAGCAATCAAGCGTGTAACTAAATATCACTGCTTTATATAGTTATATTTGCTTTATAAGATAAAGCAAAGTAAGGAAATTGAAGCAGGGTGATATTTTGGATAATGTAGCCAAGGAAAGTCTTTCTAGAGAAGCTATATCTGTGCAGAAACCTACATGATGTAACAGAGCAAGCTGTGCATTCTAATGGTGTCTAGTGGTAATCAGCATTCATCCTCACTTCCTTCTATGCATTCCACCATATTGCAGAGGCTGAAATCTACATTTCTTAGACTTCCTTGCCAGCATGTTCTGGATAGTTAGTTTCAGCCAACATGATGAAATCATGTGAGAAATGGAATCCGCAGGGGAGGAAACAGGCTCATGCCACCAGGGTCCATTGCTATGTAAGACCCTCATCAGGTTCTTACTCTATAACTCATCACCCAAATGAAGCTGGTGTTTTAGAATGATGCAGTAGTTGGGTGCATGGGTGGGGCAGCTGGTTGAACGTTCAACTTTGGCTCAGGTCATGATCTCACAGTTAGTGAGTTGAGACCCACATCAGGCTCTGTGCTGACAGCTCAGTGCCTGAAACATGCTTGGGATTCTGTGTGTGTGTCTCTCTCTGACCCTCCCCTGCTCATTCTCATTCTCTCTCTTTCTCTCTCTCTCTTAAAATAAATAAACATTAAAAAAATTTCTAGGGGCGCCTGGGTGGCTTAGTCGGTTAAGCGTCCGACTTTCGCTTAGGTCATGATCTCACGGTTCGTGGGTTCGAGCCCCGCGTCGGGCTCTGTGCTGACTGCCAGCTCAGAGCCTGGAGCCTGTTTCAGAGTCTGTTGACTCCCTTTCTCTCTGACCCTCCCCTGCTCACGCTGTCTCTCTCTCTCCTAGAAATAAATAAAAATATTAAAAAAAAAAAAGAAGAAAGAAACACACACACACACAAAAATTCTAGAATGATGCAATAGTCTTTTGAAAACTCAATTACAATACCACCTGGAAAACAGTACCTTGCAAGGCTAGGTGCTGCTTTACAAGTTGTAATATATTGTCCCCAAAATATCCAATAAATTGCATTGTTTCTACCCTAGTCACAGTAATTCCATAAGACAGAAGGACATAAGGACAGAAGTAGAAGTGGCTTAACTCATTAAGACAAGTTATAAACCACTCATGAAATGTTCAGTACCTTCCTTATGTCTTTGCAGTCCCCTAAACAGAGGTATTGGTTCCCATGGGGAAAAAAAAGAGTCCCACCAGGACACATGACAAGTGTTCCATTGAAGGGGAAGTTGAAACTGGCCTCCTGTCATTTAAGGCCTTTCATGCCACTGAACCAACCATCAATCAAAGTGATTACTCTCCCTCTGGGATGATTATTTCTAGTTATCAAAGAGAATTAGGGTTGTTACTGAACAAAGGGGCAGAAAAATGATGTCTAGAACACAGGGGCCTCTCTGGAGCACCTTCTACTGTATCTATGCCCTATAATAAATGTTTCAAAACATAAATAGGACCCCTAATGACTCAGACCCTAAAGAAATCCAGCCCTAAGATCACTGAGAGCTCATATTTTTCAGGAGACAGTCTAGTTACCTCATCAGGTAAAAAATATCCTGACTAATTGAGCTTCTGGATGAGGGCAAATATAACATGAACAAAGACAGTTATAAATTCCAACCACAGCCACATGATCAGTTGAAAGAAACAAGGACTGCAGTAACTATATATATTTTCTTCCTAGTGTTAAAGTTTACATATTTGTGTATCTTGATCAATTTTCCCTCTCCTTTTTCTTAATATTGTATATAATTTTTAGATCATATTTATCTTTTTCTACTGTAAAATGAGTTTTTTTTGAAAGGAATGTCAGGTGGAATATGATGAATGTGAGAAACAGATGAGGAAGAAAAAATGGAATTAATAAAGAAGACACAAAAGTCACCCAGCGGAGTAGAAGAAAATTAGGAGTGTAGTGCTCTAGAAACCAAGAAGAGCTATTAGAAGGGAAGAGTCTCCTCTGTACAATGCTGATGACAGACTCCTGTAAAATCAAAGTATTGGTCACTGGATTTTAAAAGTTGTTGATTGTTAGTGAACAACTAAGAATGGAT
The DNA here is from genome assembly GCF_003009895.1 of Hyaena hyaena. Lineage (NCBI taxonomy): Eukaryota > Metazoa > Chordata > Mammalia > Carnivora > Hyaenidae > Hyaena > Hyaena hyaena. The sequence goes on along the minus strand of NW_024082230.1, from coordinate 17,532 downwards.
TTTGTGAAAGTATGTGTGTATGACAAAAGTGATTTGTAGTAGAACAGGAAATAAAGAAGTACAAATAGTGAATATACCTACTTCTTCCAAGTAATGTCTGTTGTAAAAGAAAGGAAAGTTATGGGAGTTTGGAGCTCGTACAGAGGGTAAATGAGGGGGAATACAGTGTCAAGGAAGAACTTTTTCAAGACCTATAATATTACATTTTAGTACACTTTGGATAACTATCTGGGAGGGAAAAAAAAAAGATGATACAAGAATGAATGGGGAAAACCTGAGGGGAAGTCCCAGAGTAGGTAAAAGGGAATAGAGGCCAATGATTAAGTAGGGAAACTCACCTTGGTTGAGAATACAATAGTTTGTCCATTATAACAGGAAGCCAGACAGAAAACATGAGTACAAATACAGGTAGGTTGGTAGATGAAAATATTCAAGGGTATTTATACTTCCTTTTTTATTGCCAACAAAATAAAAGTCAAACATTGGGTAAGAAGGGATGGGTCAGGGAGACTGGAGGGTTGGTTTTAGAGAGAGAAAGTATGAAATACTCAGGAATACGTAAAGGCAAATTGATTGGAGATACATATTAGAACTGTTGAGCAATAATGACAGCATGCATGAAATTTCTAGTTGTAAATATAAAGTGAGACCAGTTAGCAAGACTATGTTTTGCTCTATCTACATTCAGCTGCTTAGGTGTAAAGAAGATGGAAATTTGGATTTAACTGGGGGCTGGAATGCTTTTTTTCCCAGTAAAAAGAGAAAGATGGCAAGGAGCTTGGGAGTGTTTGGAAGTAGATGATCATGGTAAGGAAACACAGAATCTAAGCTGGGTGAGAACAACAGTGATAAGACATAGGAAGGAGGTGGTAGCACAGAGGAAAAAATGGCAAGTTAAAAGACTAAAGGCCCCCGAAGATGGAAGGGTTTGTCAAAATATTGCTTCCACGAAGTTAGTAATGAGCTGGAAAGACAGGAGGTAGTAATCAGTTTGACACTGAGATTTCATAGTTGTTACAGTCCCTGTATATGACAAGATCTAAAAGATAACCACGGGAATGGAGAAAATGATCATTGAAAATGAGAAGGTCCAGGAACTCAGTGGATGACAAAGTTACCAGGAATTATAGCTTAAGTATGAAGAGGAAGAGAGCAAATCTGCAATGAATGCGCAAGAGTCACAAGTGACAAGGGAATTTCTGTTACAAGGAAAGGTAATGTGGCGTACAGTTTGAAGTTTAGGCCCTCAAAAACACTAGGATTTTTAAGGAAGGGGACTCCTGAGAACAGCAACTGGAGATAAGAAGAAAATTTGCCCCAATTTCAAGCTCTTTGGTTTGAAAGGGCTTTAGAAGAAGAAACGTTCTCTCAGGAAATAGCTAAATTCCAGAAACAATTAATTTTACCACCCTTAATTTTTAAGTCAATACACTGGTCCTAATCACTTCCTCATTGTAAGAAGCATTCTTGAAACATATCAAATATTTGAATTTAAGCTGACAATAAGAATTCTTTTTAGTTTACTAAGCATTCATAAACTCTTTTATCTGAACCAACAAAAAAATTGTATTACTTTACTATTATTATCTTGCCATTAGCCTTTCTCTGAGCTCCCATTCAGTACAGAGATTTCTGTAACATATTCTGCATGTCAAAGATAAGTAAGCAGGGCTGGAGAAATACAGACCCTGGGCTGTGTATAGAACTTCAAGAGCCAAAAGTATCAGAAAGATTTATTTTTGGAGAAAATGAGATTCTTGCTCAAAGTCGTTTTCTATAACCTAAGCAGAAGACGAAGGGATACAGAGACCATAATTTATTTCCATAACTCCTTTATAACCTTTTTCTCCACACACACACACACACACACACACACACACAAACCCCCACACACTGGGATCTTCACAGGAAACCAGGTGCTATGGACCACAATCTAGTTGTCATGACAGCACAGTTGATTCCAAGTAGCTAAAACCGATATGCTTCCAGACAACTCAAAAAAAAAAAAAAAAAAAAAAAAAAAAAGCGCTAATTCTTACATACAAACTTGAATGAGTCTTTCACTTAAGATTAAGGTCCATTGGGATGGCAGGCTCAATCAGCCTCCTAGGATCAAAAATTTAAAAGCAATTCCAAAAGCACTAATCATAAATATATCTCCACTGCCAAATGGTACCAAATGAGCCCCACATTACTTGAGAACATTAAACTAGACCCAGACATACAGCTCCTTAGCTATTCACTTATGTCACTTGATGCCAAGAATGAGGACATTACAGGGGCATTTGACCCTTGAAATAAATGTCCAGTAAAAATGTGTTGTTTCCAGATGCTACTTTTATTGTCAGACTTTCTTTTTCCCTGTCCTACTGACCCCTACCCCAGCTAGCCAAACACAGACTTCTTTCACTCTCTGGCTCTGGCTCTGGCTGTGGCTCTGGCTCTATCTCTTTCACTCAACACACACACACACACACACACACACACACACACACACACTCCTTTGAAAACATTGTCCCTTCCCTCTCCAGGCTGTGGATCTTCACAATCCTAATTTAAACCAAAAAGAGGCTGCCCTAGCTAAATGGACATAGCCAGGAAATTGTAACCTTATAGACATACCAGTCAGAGCAAGTTATCACATGAGGGGCAAGCCCTTTCATTCCAGCCCTCTCTTTCCTTATCCAACTCCCACTTCCAAACGCCAGGATAAATCGCAAATGCTTCTGTGACCTGCACCTTTCCCTCTGCCAGGCCTCACAGTGTACCAAACAGATTGACCACAGAGTCTCATGAGAGAGCTGACTAGGGGAGTGCCCATCATGTTCCTGAAATGACAGGACCTGCACTCTTCAGAGAATTTAGATCTCTGCTTATGGCTCATGCATAGACTCAAAATAATACACTCTTGCATAGATTAGGCCACCACAATTATGAAGACTAAGATTAAATAGACTAGTTTCAATGAGTTTAACACACACACACACACACACACACACACACACACACCATGGGATTGGGCCTACGTGCATCTAAGCATATCTCACAGAATTAATAGTGATACAGTTGCTCTGGAAAACATACTGCATTCCACCACTTTTATCCTGTGGGCCTTTCCTTGGGAAACCTCATATGGAAGGCATTGCAACTCACAAATCGGAATCTTCTATTGGACTTCTTTAGTGGAAAAGAGAGAATGCTCAGAAAACTCTCAAAGGATGAAAGAGCAAAAGAACAATTGTTTATAATTTTAATGCAATTTGAGTTTGGGTTTTGTTTTCCCTAAAAACTATTTCCACATTTTCCTATTGCCTAGAGTAGATCCATTGTCTGAGTAGGTCCTCACCTTCTCCAGAAACAGCTCATCTCTGTGTGTGGCCAACTTGAGATGGGTGGAACAGCTGAACAGGGCATGCTCATTCCAGTCATCCCAAGGGAAGAGTTTGAAGACCAAATACCAGAAAGCTCCTGCTGGTTTGCTTCCCACAGAAGACACAAAACAAAACAAAAATAACAAACATGGTAAGATGCCAGATCCTTTCTCTTGACAACCACTTGGTTTAGATACAGGGTCCTGCTCATTCAGAGGTCTGGCTCATCAAATATCTAGAGGCTCCTGTATGGAAGTAAACTCTATTGCTTTATTCTCCACCCTTTGCTTCTATTTCAGCAGATAGAATTTTTGCCTCGTTCAAAAACAATTCTATTAAGGGGCACCTGGGTGCCTCAGTCAGTTAAGTGTCCAACTCTTGGTTTTGGCTCAGGTCATGTTCTCACAGTTCATGGGTTTGAGCCTGTATAGGGCTCTGCGCTGATAGTGTGGAGCCTGCCTAGGATTCTCTCTCCTTCTCTCTGCACCTTCCCTGCTTGATTGCACACGTGCTCGCTCTCTCTCTCTATCTCTCTCAAAATAAATAAGTAAACATTTTTTAAAAAGCTAAAAAGTAGGGGCGCCTGGGTGGCTTAGTCGGTTAAGCGTCCGACTTTCGCTTAGGTCATGATCTCGCGGTTCGTGGGTTCGAGCCCCGCGTCGGGCTCTGTGCTGACTGCCAGCTCAGAGCCTGGAGCCTGTTTCAGTCTGTGACTCCCTCTCTCTCTGACCCTCCCCTGCTCATGCTGTCTCTCTCTCTCTCTCATAAAAAAAAAAAAAAAAAAAAAAAAAAATTAAAAAAAAAAAAAAAGCTAAAAAGTATTCTATTAAATAAACATTTCCAACAAGTTCTGCTAGGATAACATCCCACAAAGCCTTCAGTCAGTATCTTATACATAGCAAACTTCCTTTGCCTCTAAATAATGATCCAAAGAATATTATATAAGAATCAGGCTAGTTGAAATACTATTGTACTGTGTGCAAAAAAATCATGTGGGGATGATAAAAATGGCCTGTTAAACACTGGCAAAGATCTTTGTGTGAGTCACTTACTTGTTTAACCCGAGGTCTGTTACCTTCCCTCCTGTGATAAGCAGAGTAATGGTCCCCAAAAATGTCCACATCCTAACCCCTAGCACTTATGAATACACTTGCCTTACATGGCAAAAGGGACTTCACAGACTTGGTTAAGAATCTTGAGATGGAGAGATTATCCCAGATTATCTGAGCAGCCCCAATATATCACAAGAGGGAAGAAAGACGGTCAAAATCAAAGAAAGGAGACGTGACAATAAAACCAGGGGTTAGAATAATGTACTTGGAAAATGAAGGAAGGGTCCAAGAGACAAGAAATGTAGGTAGCCTCTAAAAGCTGGAAAAGGAAACAGATTTTCCCCAGAAGCCTCCAAAAAAAACACAGCTCTGCCGGCACCTTCATTTTTAGGTATCTGACTCCAGAACTATAACAGAATAAATGTGCATTGTTTTTAAGCCACAGAATTTGTGGTATCTGGCTAAAGTAGCAAAGGGAAATTGATTCTCCGCTGCCTTGCCCAGTCATTCAAGAAGCTAACAGTAGCCAACTATGTCTCCTGGCCTCCTTGATGCTTCCAGCTCTGCTCAGCAATTGGAGGTGCTAGAACAAGGCTGGAGGCTGGGAAGAAGAGAGAGCCCAGGGTATTACTTTCCTCTCTTCTCACTCTAGGCAATGGCTCCAGCAGTTTGTTCCTGCCCTATCAGCCAGGGTCATGGGCTCTAGAAACACCACTGCCTCGCCTTGTCCTTCCAATCCAATTTCTAGGCGGCCTCACCTTCCTCTGTTTGTTTGTGTAGCTCTTCTAACACCTTTATGATGATTTAGGACATTAAATCCCTCCTATTAAAGTATCTGTGTTATATTTTCTTGGCTGCCTCATTTCGAGAACCAAACATATTCCTAAGTTTTACTTATATTTATTTTCTATACCAGTGTTGCATGTTCACCAGTGGTTGAGATGACTCATGCAATTAAAATCCTCTCCCACATTTTTTAGGTTACAGCACAGTAACACTGATGACTTTCCAGGGGATTGACAGTCTTTTCCCTTCCCTCATGCCCTGCTTCTGTCAGCATAATGAATTGGATAACTCCTCACAACAGTGGTTGAGTTGCAATTTCATTAGTTTATGTAAATTGGAATAATTCAGGTGTGAATCAGCCAGCCTCTTTCTATGATCCAGTGACCTAGAAAAATGAGAGCAACTATGTTCAGTGAGGAATTATTTGTTCCATCAGCCTAATTTTCACTTGAAAATCAGAACTCACAGTCTTTGGTATGTGAACTGAAAGATCATTCATGTCAATTTCACTTAGCTTTTATTGCTGCTGCTAAGGTAATTAGGCAAGGCTTTATTTAAGACATTTATAAATGAGACCATTATTTTGAACAGTTCAATATAGGGGCGCCTGGGTGGCTTAGTCAGATAAGCGTCCGACTTTCGCTTAGGTCATGATCTCACGGTTTGTGGGTCCGAGCCCCGCGACGGGCTCTGTGCTGACTGCCAGCTCAGAGCCTGGAGCCTGTTTCAGTCTGTGACTCCCTCTCTCTCTGACCCTCCCCTGCTCACGCTGTCTCTCTCTCTCTCTCCTAGAAATAAATAAAAAAACATTTAAAAAAAAAAAAGAAAAGTTCAATATACTATTAGTTACTAAGCTTTTTTTGCCAAGGTCTAAAGTTCTTTGGAGTCATAGCACTGGCCCCTGTAAATAGAATCTCAAACCCTAATTCCTAACCTGCTATATTAATTTGCTAGGGCTGCCAAAACAAAGCACCACAAACTGGGTGGCTTAGAAAACAGAAATTTATTGTCTCACAGTTCTAGAGGCTCGAAGTTCAAACTCAAGGTATTGAAAGGGTTAATTTGTCCTGTTGGGTGTGAAAGAGAATCTGTCCCATTCCTCTCTCCTGGTGTCTGGTGGTTTTCTGGAAATCTTTGGTGTTACTTGGCTTTTGAAGCATCACCTTGATCTCCGTCTGTTTTGATCTTCAACTAATGTTCTCTCTGGGTATATGTCTACCTCCCAGTTTCTCCTTTTACAAGAAAAATAGATGTATGGGGTTAGGGCCCATGCTAATGACTTCACTTTTAATTGATTACCTTTGTAAAAACCCTATCTCTAAATAAGGTCATATTCTGAAGAACCAGGAGTTAGAAGTTTAACATGAATTTGGGGGAGATAAGATTCAACCCATAACACCTGTTCACCAAGGAAATCCTTTTGGCGTTTATGGTTTTAATTCTGGTAAACTAGGTTTGTAGTCTTCATGTCTCAAACTTTCACTCTTAGAGTATTCACAGGTTTCTCTTGTGCCAATGCCAAAAACGATTTGACCCAATGGGCTATTTTCTCTACTTTTAACGTTCTTTCTAATGGGAAAAGCAACACTGATGTTGACAAATTTTTCTTATTAATCTTGAGTATACTAAGGCAGATTGAGGATTCTATCATTATTGTTGTTAGTATTATATTATTCTGTTATTATCATTATTTGTAATGAAGATTGTATTTGTATTATTTGTAAATTAAGAGTCATGGTGAATTAGTGATTTCTACTTGGGTACTCCTATCAATTGATCCCTGTGAGGTCACAGGAAAGGTAAGACATTTTCAGGATTCTGCCACAAGTCAGAAGTGATAATACAACTAGACAAAGGAAAACATCTATTACCACATTAATGCAAAACTAGAACTACTCTACCCTATGTTCTTTTTTTTCCCCGACCAAGCCCATATTTAAATAGATTTATTTATTAAGTTCTTAAATAATTTCTTTTCCTACTTCTCATTCATTCTTTACTTTTATTCATTCCTTCTAAACTTTCCAAAGGAGAATTTATTTTAGAATATTAAAAGAAAGGGAGTGTGTTTACGAACAACATATTTTATTTCATATATAAGAATGAGACCAGACACAGAGCTTGAGGCCCAAAGGAATGCCTCTATTTACATGGTTATATGTGAGATATATGGATATACAAAACATATATTACACATTTCTTTTCTTGGTTATATAAAAATAAAACAAAAACACAACAGCATTTTTTCTACCCAGATCAAAGTTGCAAGGGCTTAGGTCATAGCTCCCAAATAACACTTTGCTGTGGCAATCTGAACTAATTCAAGGTGTTTAGAAGCAAAGAGATCAACTATATAAAAAGAAAAAGGAATGAACATGGACTCAGAATATTGTTTCTCCACAGGTACATTTTTAGCTAGCCCCTAGAGACCAAGGGCCAGCTGCATGACTCAGACACATGCACCTCATAACCTGGCTGCATTAACAAAGCAACTTGCTCCATTTCCACAGTGATATTCTCACAGACTCCTTTCCAACTACAGGTCATGAAGTTTTTATCTCCAGTTACTCCTGCCAGATCCCGATCCAGTAATCCTAACTGTCTTGAGAGCATACCTTATTTTTTCTCTTATGCCCAAGCCATCACCACCTTGACTCATTTATCATGTTAAAGTACAGCAAACATTTTTCATATAAAGCCCTTTTGTTAAGACTAAGAACTGTAGCACGATAAGAGTTGTCAGCAAAAACCACAAAGAAACAAGTACTCCTTTTAAGAAGTTTCAATCTTCTGTGAACCACACACACTAAAAATTAGTTGATTATAATCCTCAAATAGAAAACATTTTTATACCATTTCAGTGGGAGGGATGCAACTACATACTGGCCTCTTGATGGAAGTCTATTCTTTGCTGGGTCTTCATCGTGTGTTTAGTCACTTGGAAAGATCAAACATATCAAAGAGTTTGGCAAGAAACCTTTCCTTCCTTTTCCAATTTCCCACAGATTTTACAAACTTTGGCCGTTGAACACACAAAACCATACAAGCCTATTAGTGTAAACTTACTCTGTCTGAAAATTAATAGACAGAGCAACTTTATATTCCAGACATGCTCTAAAATTGCAGTTCTTGAGATTTGGAACCAAGCAGAAAATTATAAGTGAGAACAAAGGATATTTCAGTCTCATATGTCTGGAAGAAAATTAGCATTAATACCTGTAGTCTCCAAGTCCATATGGACTGAGGGGAGGTAAAAGTATATAATTTCAGTCTCTTCCTTTACATTTTCATTCCCCTACCCCCTCATATCCATCTCATATCCATACTGTTTATATAAGCACATTTCCATTTCCAGAACCCTATCACATTCTAACCTTGGAACTCAATAATGTACTTTAATCTGAGGGTGTTTCTTTTTTCAAAACCAGTAGTTTATTGGCATGTATTATAGTCATAATAATAGTGTAAATCGTAAGAGAGGACTCCAGATTCAAACTACCCAATTTCTAATCCCAGTGCTACCAGCACTTACTATTAAACTGAAGCATATGAAAATGCCTCTTTTGTAAGTAGGTAGGGCAGAAAGCTATCTAATAATTACAATTCATGGTCCAATTTAACTGAAGTCTTACCAATCTGAAAAAAAAATAGGAATAGTAGTCTTCTGCAAAATTAATGAGATAATAAAGGGTTTGGATTGCAGAATTAACTATAAAAAGTGGCAAGTAAATACAGCAGGATAGTGCTTCTCAAACCTCATCATGCATTGGAATTGCCTGGAGATGTGATTAAAATGTAGATCCTGAATCAGTAGTTTGGAAATTCTGCATCTCTAATAAGCATCCTGATGATACTGATGCTACTAGCCAAAGGACCATGGTATACAAAGCAAATGTCATAGGTGGCTCCATTCTCTGATGATATGAATCATCTGGTGTGCTTGTTAAAAAGCACTGCTTCCAGGAGGAAAAAAAAAAAAGTACTCCTTCCCAGACTCCTCCTGTGGAAACTCTCATTCTTGGTATGGGAGGGCCCAGTCTTTTTTATCTTTATCACATACTTGCAGGTGAGTCTCACAATTAGAAAAGTATGGGAAGCACTATTCTAAGTATGAGTGGTGGAAACCAAATCCTATCTGAAGAAGTTATTTCCAGCAAAGAGGGGAGAAAACATTTCCCTAAGGAGACAATCAGTGAAACAGGCCTTGAAAAATGAGAGGATTTGATTCTAAAGAGATGTGGAGGAGAACATTCATTCCAAAGCAAAACTAGAATGAGTAGAAACAGAGAGTTAGGATATTGTAACACAAAAGGGGTCAATGCAAGTAGTTCCATTTACCTGCAGTGTAGGGTTCATAAAAAGGAAGATCTCAAATACTACAGAGACATTAGAACTTTATTTTGAAAAAATGAGAAAGATATTGACTGTTTCAGAGCAGTGATATGATCAAAACAGGGCTTTTTATCACCACAGCTGTTCAGAACTGAAGCTGGACCATGTGCCAAAGAATCATAGTAGATTCAGAAACAGAGCCTAAGATTGGGAACTGAGGGCCTACTGCAGTGGGCTCAGAGGTGAGCCTTTCTTTGTCTCAGCTTCATCATGGGAGATATGTCCATTTAACTACCTAGGGGTTTGTGTGATGCATACTTGTCCACACTATGTGTTTTCTGTGTCATCAATTCAGAGAGAACCATCTGTGAATGGCTATGTGGAGCCCCAAGAAATGGAATGATGGGAGACTCCTTTCCCAGTCACAGTAAAGTTAGTTCTCATCATTTACACAGCCTGCAGGATACTGAGATGGTATCTTGAAGATGTCTTGTAGCTCACCCCAAACCTAGTTTCTCTAAGCTCCATCTCTTCCTAAAACAGCATTTGATGAAGTCTTACCCCTGCACTTCAGAGTAGTCAGTGACTAAAAAAGCATATCTTTAAGAATCACAGTCCTCCAACTCCAGAGACTCAAAAAAAAAAAAAAAAAAAACCCACCTCTCTTTTAAGACAATGTATTAGAAATGTGGCAAAGTGTTTCACCTTTCTCCAAAAAGAGTATTTGGATGGATGGATGGATGGATGGATGGATGGATGGGACACTCATCCACTTATCCACTTAGGTCATTCTCCCCACCACACTAGCTCCCTTATTCCAGAACTGTTCCCACCTGAGGGTCACTGAGGCCTCCCAAGGAGCAAACTGCCTCTCTGTACCCTGGGGATCTGCCCTTCCTTGATGCATTTGCTGCCTAAGTGTTTATGTTCTGCCCAACACGTTTCAGAGCCAGTGCTGTTCTGGGTACAATGACTTTTTTATTCCCCCTAGTTCATAGTATTCGATATTCAGCCAAGGCAGACTTCACAAACATTGAAGTCATACCGTCTTACCCAGATTTAAACCTTTTCTTTTTAAATGGCAAATGGGATTCAAGGGCTTTCTGAGAGGAGCTAGACTGGCCCGGATGAGGTAATTTGATAAAGATTAGTGTGTACCCTGCCAGTTTGCTCAATATAGTAAAAAACAAAATCCCTGCCTTGTACACCAGGAGCCCAGGAGAATTATAAAGTGAGTGGGAAAGAAAAAAGGAAAAAACACTTGAGTAAGGCACTTGGGAGACAAAGGAATAATGGCTTCTCTCTTAACTTCTAAATCAGCAGTATTAAAGATGCCCTCCACAAGACCCAAATATACATAAATTTTTTTAATATGGTAATTCACGTGCACTTGGACATTTTTGCCTCAGAAATAGCCAGTAGAGCTGCCTCTTGGATCCCACGCACTCCACTGTGGACAGTACTTCTGTCACAGCTGAAAGGCATAAGCAGTCCTGAAATAGTGCTTCATGTTAAAGCTTTTATTCTCTTTAATACAACACATTCTCTTATTTGCTTAAACACAATCAACTACTACCCAGGCTATTTAAGGCATTCTAAGCAGTGCTGCTGACTGACTGCAGGCTGTCTACCTTTTGTTTCACAGCTAGTGGCTCTCTAAAGCACAGACAATACCAAGCTGCCCCCTAGATAATAACACTCACCATTTATTAGGTACCTACTTTGCATGAGGCCCTTTGCAGACAGTATCGTTCATCCTTACACAAACCTGTCGGCACACTATTATGATTCCACCCATCTTACAGATGAAGAAACTAGAACTCAGAGATGAAGTCATTTCTCCAAAGCCACAAAGTAAGTAGCAAAACCAAGAGCTGAATCCAGGTTGATCTAGTCCCAGGGCTTGTAGCCCCATGCTTGCCCAAATGACATAGTGATTAACCTATTTCTGGGCAATTAATTGCACTCCCAGATCTAAATGCTACAAATGAAAAACAAAAATGTGACAGAGCCCACATACATACTTTAAGTTTATTTATCTTGAGGGAGAAAGAGTGGAAGAGTGAGCGAGAAAGCAGGGGAAGGGCAGAGAGAGAGAGGGAGTGAGAATCTCAGGCAGGCTCCACACCAGCATGGAGCCCAATGTGGGGCAGGAACTCAGGAACTAAGAAATCATGACCTGAGCCAAAATCAAGAGTCGAACACTGAACTGAGTTAGCCACCCAGGCTCCCCTCCCCACAAACATACTTAAGTGCTTGGTCCTCATCACTTATCTCCAGCCCTTCTGAGATCTCGCTCTTCTGAACTCCACTACTGTCAACCACAAAGCCTTCTCCCAGCTCTCGCCCTTCACACCCATGCAATTATCCCTCTGTTCAGCATATGTTCTGAACTATTCAGGGGGGTGGTAGGGAGAATATGGAGAAAGGCCACTTCCCTTCACTACAGCTGAATATGACAAGGAAGAATGCTCACCAGAAGGCAATAATATAGAATCTCAGAAGGCTATTAACATCCCCAGAGGACAAATTTGCCACCCTAAGCACAACTATCATGAAGCCAGTTTTATGATTTGGCAGGCACTTTAGTATTCCACCAGAATGGAGCAAACATACAGTATTTTTCCTTACTTACTTTGAGACGTGTTTTGTCCGATCTATTTAACAAAATCACATGGCTTTGTTCACATGCATAAGTTGCAGATGCGAGAAAATATGTATGTGTTTAATTCTTGGTCAGCCTACAGATTTTCCTTTAGCTGCCATGTTAGTGGAAGGTTTATCTTGGGTAAACTGTCTTTTAAAAAAAATCACTCTACATTATAAAAGCCCTCTGAGTGTGGAGATACTTTGCTAACACCAGCACTGAGGGAAGCTGGCCTCAAGGCTGGAGGGCAAGCTGGATCACATTTGCTTAACTGCATGTCTGGGTTAACCAAAAGCCAGCTAATCAGAACCACACGGTATTTAAGTGAACTCTTTTGCATCTATAAAATAGATTCCTGAAGACCAAATAAAGCTTGCTTAACCAAGTGTGCTACTCCCATTAACTCATTACCCTTGATGTTTGCTCATAAAAGCTGGTTTGGGTCACACTTGTGGTCATTTAGGGGAAGAGCCATACCCTAACGAAACTCATCATGACCAAACAGCATACATGAAAGACGTAGTCCTTCATCAAGATAGGGCCAAAAAGGAATGCTAGAGTCTTAATGCTTTCCATAGCATCTTCATCTAACCTCAGGAGCTGCACCAGCAAGCTAATGCTGCAGTCTGCTGGGTGAGAAGTTGAGACAGAGGAAGATAGAGCCCAAGTGGTTGTTTTCTATTTGGGATTAGGGTCATATTAGAGACAAGAGAATATAAGCAGAACAGAATATACAGTTATCTTTATTCTTCGCTTCCTCTTCTTTTGCCCACAATACATCTCTTTTGCAGCTTTCTTGATGATAGATATCACTTCCTTCCTTCCTTCCTTCTTTCCTTCCCCTCTACCTTCCTTCCTTTGCTTCTTCTTTCCTTCCTTCTTTCCTTCCCTCCTTCCCTCCTTCCCTCCATAACCACTATGGGCCCAAGCAGTTTTCTAAGTGTTGTTATGGTAAGGGAAGAAGGAAAGGAGGGTGGGGGAGCCCTGGAATTAAGCTCTGGAAAACAAAATAAGCATCCCACAGATGACTCATGTAGGGAGTTTTGACTTCAGCGTGCAGGTCTAGAGACATGTGGATTTGAATCCCACCCAGAAGCCATAGATCAAGGAAAGTCTGTCTCTTTCTTCCATCCCTCCTACTTCATTCCTAACCTAATTGAGACCATACCCTCCCTCAGCGACACTAAAGAATTAGAACTCAAATGGTTGTGGCTCATCCATGATGTAGTCATTAGCTGCCTCGTGTTTCCCTTATTTTTCATGTAACCCCAATGTAGAGCAGTAAGCACAGAGTTGGAGATAGTCTGCTACGAAACGGAAAGGCTCCATCGGGAGGGCATGGGGAAGCCTGCAAAACAGCAGCGGTTTGGAGCCTGCCACATATGGAAGGAAATATGACACTCCCAGGAATATGTGCTCCCCAGGAAGCAAATGCTGATTACTACTCAAAGACGGGGCCCAACAACTAGGCTTTTGTTCCTGCTGATTTATTCATTGTTCTGATGTGACTTACATCATTTTTAAGAGAGAAAAAAAAAACCCTGAATGGTTGGAGATGAACTGGACTTCGAGTCGCAAAAATACTTTCTGATGTGTTTGTTTATTCAATGTGATTCTAAAAGAGCTTTTTTTTTCCCCTGAAAAGGAGTTTCAGTACCTCCACCTACCTCCATTAAGAAGACTGAGACATTAAGCGATCTTAATCTGCCCACCAGTGCATGGTCGCTTAGACCTCACAGGTCATGTGACCCATCTCTGGTAGCAACAATGGATATAGTAGCTGATGCACCTATCAATATATCCAGCAAAGAATAAAAGCAATATTGCTGCTTTCTCTCCATTCCCACTGAAGCCTCATCACCTCACACCAGAAACACTAAACCGGGTGTTCTCTCTTATCTTAGATGATCTTCCATTAGATGATCTCCCTGCTCAAAAACTAACTGGCTTGCTGAAGAAAATCTAAGGTCTGTTATCTGACTATTTCAGGCCCTCCCTAATTTGACCCCACAATGTGCCTTCCAATCCTGATTTCCCAGTAACTTCCAATATTAAATCAGTGCTTGAGCCTCCTCAACCTCTGCCCTACTGTATAGTATATACACTATGCTCACTTCTACTGCTGTCATTCTCCTTCCACCTTCATCAAATCCCCAACGTGTGTTAACCCTACTCAGCATTGGTGTCCCACAACCTAACAACTTGTCTTACACTAAAGACTCCTTCCTCTGAATTCCTACAGAATTCATGGTCTGTTCTAGGAACGTTATGATGGAACTATCATAGCAGAGATGGAACATTATCCCTAGTTTCTAAACTTCTTTCTTTTAAGTAATAGAACCCTCTTTTTATCTACATACATGACTCCCATCTAGAAACTATATTTAACTCCTATGAACATATAACTTAAATTATGCCAATAGAATGTGAGCTGAAGTCAATTATACAACTTTTCACAACCTGTTTTTTTAAAAAGACATTCTCTAAAATTTTTTAAGATTTCAATCCTTTCTAAGTAATTGATAGAACTAATAGAAAAATCAATAAGGATACCGAACCTTTAAAAAGCAATTTGACCTAATCAATATTTATAAAGCATAAGACTCAGTAACAGCCAACTATACATTCAATTTAAGTACTTATCAAACATTAACCAAAATATACCACTTAGATCTTGGCTCTAAAACAAATTTCAAGAGCCTGGGGCGCCTGGGTGGCTCAGTCAGTTAAAACAAATTTCAAGAAATTAAAAGAACTGATATTAAACAGAGTATATTCTCAGACCACCAGAAAATTAAATGATATATCAACAAAAACAAGATGTCTGGAAAATTTTCCAGATACCTGTAAATTAAGTGACATACTTCTAAATAACCCTAGGCCAAAGAATAAATCAAAAAATAAGGTTAGGAAGTATATTGAACTGAATAAAAATAAAACACCACAGATCAAAGTTGGGGACAGGCAGCTAAAGTGGAACTTAGAGAAAAATTTATAGTTTAAATGCATATATTAGAGTAAAAGTAAAGGCTAAAATATATGACCTACATATCAGATAAAGGGCTAGTATCCAAAATCTATAAGGAACTCACCAAACTCCACACCTGAAAAACAAATAATCCAGTGAAGAAGTGGGCAGAAGACATGAACAGACACTTCTCCAAAGAGGACATCCAGATGGCCAACAGACACATGAAACAATGCTCAGCGTCCCTCCTCATCAGAGAAATACAAATCAAAACCACACTGAGATTCCACCTCACGCCAGTCAGAGTGGCTAAAATGAACAAATCAGGAGACTCTAGATGCTGGCGAGGATGAGGAGAAATGGGCACCCTCATATACTGTTGGTGGGAATGTAAACTGGTACAGCCCCTCTGGAATTTTTTTTGTTGTTTCTTTAAAAAATTATCATTAGAACTCCCCTATGACCCAGCAATAGCACTGCTAGGAATTTACCCAAGGGATACTGAAGTGCTGATGCATAGGGGCACATATACCCCAATGTTCATAGCAGCACTCTCAACAACAGCCAAAACATGGAAAGAGCCTAAGTGTCCATCAACAGACAAATGGATCAAGAAGATGTGATATACTTATACAATGGAATACTACATGGCAATGAGAAAGAATGAAATCTGGCCATGTGTAGCAACATGGATGGACCTTGAGGGTGTTATGCTGAGCGAAATAAGTCAGGCAGATAAAGACACATACCATATGTTTGCACGTATAGGAGAATTAGAGGAACTTAATGGAGGACTGTGGGGGAGAAGAAGGAGTGGAAAACAGTTGGGTAGAGGGAGGCAAACCATGAGAGACTCTTGAATGCTGAGAACAAACTGAGGGCTGCTGGGGGTGGAGGAGAGGGGAAGGGGGGTTATGGGCATGGGGGAGGGCACTTGTTGGGATGAGTACTGGGTGTTATATGGAAACCAACTTGATAATAAACTATTTAAAAAAAATAAATAGTAAAATAAAATAAAATAAAATATATGTCCTAAGGTATCACCCTAAGGAGATCAAAACGGAAGAGCAAATTAAATGCATATTAAATAAAAAGAAAAATAAAGAATAAAAATAATAGTATCATACAATAAGCAAACAGAGAAATCCATGTACTGAGAGTAAGGGTCTGTAATAGACTATAATAATATACTGTGTGAGGTTCTGAAAAACAGATAAAAATATATACTGAGAGTGAGGGTCTTCTCCAATTTATACCACCTTAGTCCCAGCCTGAAAGCACTTACATGAAACTCTACAACAAGCAAAACTAACCTATAGTAACAGAGGATCAGTGGCTGTCTTAGACCAAGAGTAGATGGTATTTACTACAAAGGGTTCAAGGGAAATTTGGGGGTTATGAACATGTTCAGTACTTTGATTGGATTGACGGTTAAATAGGTACAAACTTTTGTCAAAATCCAGTTAACTGTACAATTAAAATACATGCATTTTATTTTCTATAAAATATACCTCAGTGATGCTGATTACTTTTTTAGTTTACTTATTTGAGAGAGACAGAGACAGCATGAGTAGGGGAGGGGCAGAGAGAGAAGGAGAGAGAGATAATTCCAATCAGGCTCCTCTCCGAGCAGAGCCAGGCATGGGACTCAAACACCTGAAACTGTGAGATCATGACCTGAGCTGAAACCAAGAGTCAGATACTCAACCAACTGAGTCATGCAGCACCCCGGATACTGAGGGTTTTTTTTAAGGCATTGCTCAGCCATCACTTTCTCTCTTCTGCCTTGCTATAAGCTGGAGTGTGTAGGGAAAAGTCAGCCTCACCCATGGTAGAACAAGAGGAGAAACCTAGACTCCAAGAGCCAAACTGCCCAGGAGGAATGTACAACTGATCCTGAAGAGAAATACATTTTTATCTTGTTTGAGTCACTGCACTTTTGAGACAGTAGATAAAATAGCTTAGCCTGATCCCCAACTAACACAATTACACAAAACGGAGTATTTTTGTCAATGACTTTCATGTGTATGAGCTTTATCCATTCCAAGCAGAATATATATTCTTCATGAGGTCAACCCTAGGAAAAAAATGATTCTTATTCCCCAAACCACTGAAGACATACAGGCTTATCCATTATAAACACACCCCATGCTTTGTTCTTTATTTATTTTTTTTTTACATAGTATATTGTCAAATTAGTTTCCACATAACACCCAATGCTCATCCTCACAAGTGTCCTCCTCCATGCCCATCCCCCCTCCCCCCCAAACCCATCAGTCCTCAGTTTTTGTCAGCATTCAAGAGTCTCTCATGGCTTGCCTCTCTCCCTTTCCCCCACCATTTCCCCCCTTCTTCTCCCCCTTGTTCCTCAGTTAA